>NC_081413.1:38994471-39024000 GCF_030272615.1 Cryptomeria japonica | reverse complement strand
CCCAACCAACTCACCATTATCACTCTTCAAACTCCAAGTTACCTTAAGTGACCTAGTGCCCTTATAAGGCTACAAGACTCCAAAAGTACATTAAGGATTCATAGCCTCTACCCAATCATTGAAACACCTTATACTATGTACAAAAAACATGTTGAATTCCAATTATAACCCACAAGAACTTTGAACTCCTCAAACCCTTAAGCGTACCCACAACCAGGATTATTCCCTACTAGCCCTCACAAGTGACAAAACAATGCATAAATTTTTATGTTGATAAGCCCTCCAAAAATTTATCACATATTAAGATACCCATTTCATAATTATTCAATGTACAAAAAGATTGAATAGGGTTCCTTTGCAATGTATCACCTAGCAATTGACTGGTAATCAAATTGTAGGCCTCATTAGGCCCCTATTCCAAAGAAACTTGTTGAAACCTCGCCTACAAACCACTAACCCTTGTTCCAATGTTATTCTCTAACCACAAATAGACTAATTCAACAACTTTTGATAAGGGAAATGCTCAAAACATCTCCCAACCACAAAACCCTTGGTTTTGACGTCTGAAGGCTAGTTAGGTGAGGGTTTCATGGAACTACACACTCTAGGCCACTACTTTCCCATTCTCTCCAAACCATCACCCATCCTTGGTCATTACATATTGTGGAAATTTTTCGTAGATAAAGTATCACTTTCAAGCTTAAACTCATGGGAAACACAACTAGAGCATCACCCTTCCTTGGCCAAAAACATCATTGGCCACACCTAGAGATTATAATATATTAAAAAAATACTCAAAGACATCATTCCACCAATAATAATAAAATTATAACAAGGGAGTAAGATGATACACATGTTTTTTTCTTTTCAAGTCCACAAAATCAGGGTTCCTAACCTGTTATCAATAGTTTGCCTCTGAAATCCTTCAATCTTTATGAAAAATATTCAAGCCAATGCCAAAATGAAGATGGTACATGTGCTTGTCAAATGCAAGAGGATTTGAATCATATAAGTATAGTATAAACCCGTACATAGGTCTGTAAGAACAAAATTACCAGTAAAATGTAGGGAAAAACATATTTTATTATGGTTTCAATCTACAATATCCATGGAAAACCCTTGGCTCAACCATAAAAGGTCATTATAAATGCTTTGAAATCTTTTTCCAAATTTTTAAACCAACTTTTGAACTCCCATGACCATTGGGATTCCATTCTTTACAATTTGTATAATTTTGCACTTTTAAACATGCTAACTTTGTATAGAACTTGCTATGGGCCCCAAATAAGACCTCTTATGACTCCAAATGTTTTAAAATAGGTTAAAAGAGGTCAAATAGATCATCATAAATTATCAAATTCTATTGGAATTATATTGATAATAAATTACTCAACCCAAAATAATAGTATGACCTCATGGAGGCATATAGTCTATTAGGTGCTCTTGCACAAGTAACTAAAATCTAATCAATCACATAGCGGGAAACAAATGGATGAGGTTTATACTATGACAAATAACCTACAACTAGATCCACATTGTATGCCCTTGATTTCTTTAAAGAATCCCAAAGGTTAACAAAAAGTGTACATACAATTCTATACCCTTCTAAAAAAAATATATAACGTACCATTTCTGTAGGGCATAGTTGTACACATTACCTATCACTCTATTTCATTATCCATCAGTAGCAACTAAATTCTTGGTCTCAAGAAATGATAACTTTAAGAAACCCCCTCTCAAAAAATTGTATACAATCTTACTGGTACGTTTCTTCAAACACCGGTATGCTTTACTCTTTTTGGAGTAACCTAAGAAGATTCCTTCATCACTCTTAGGATCAAACTTTCCAAAGTACTCACCCCTCTTGATGTAGCACCTGCTTCCAAATACCTTGAAGTAACTCACATTGGGTGAGTATCCACACCATAATTTATAGGGAGTCTTGTTTTTCTCGTTCTTCACCTGTATCTAGTTCAAGGTATACACAACAGTACTCACTGCTTCCCTCTAGAAGACATGTGGAGTGTCCTTCTAAATCATTAGAGTCCTTGCACAGTCAATTAGAGCTATGTTTCTTCTTTTAGCAACCCCATTTTGCTGAGGTGTTCAAGGTGCAGACATCTACCTCATAATCCCCTATTCCTCATAGTAATTTATGAACTCTTGAGAGGTTAACTCTCCTCCTCTATCCGATATCAAGCATTTCAGACTCTTACTAGTTCATCTCTCTACTCGAGCCTTGAAGACCTTACACATGTGAAAGGCTTCAGATTTTTCTTTCAAGAATACAAGCCACATCATTCTTGAGAAATCATCTACAAACAACATGAAGTATCGGTCCCCATAGAAACTTTTAGTCCTCATAGGACCACATAAAATTGTATGCACTAAATCCAACGCATTCTTAGATTAATAAGATTCGTTGCTGAAAATAGATCCGGTCAACTTCCCTAGTTGACATTCCTTGCACATAGCATTCTTAGGTATCATAATGTTAGGAATACCTCTGAGAGACTTTATTTTACTAACCTTTGTTATGCTATTAAAATTAACATGACAAAATCTTTTGTGCCACAGCCAGTTGCCTTCTACCTTTGCCATTAGGCAACTTCCTACAGTGGTGTCTAGGTAGAAAAAAATACCTCTAGTTTGTTTAAGGGTAGCAATCAAACCTCCTGATTTATCACTTATTTTGTATATTCCTTCATTAAACTCTAACTAGTAACCCTTATTTTTAAGTTGTGCAACACTTAATAGAATATACTTTAGCCCTTCTACCCAGTAAACATCTTCACAATTGATTTTATCATTTAGGACAATAGATCCCTTACCTTTTACTGCATAGGGAGCATCATTTCCAAATCTCACCAGTCCTCCATCACAATCCTCCATGCTAAGGAATTTGTTCCTATCACCAGTCATGTGCTGAGTGTAATCACTGTAAATTACCTAGTCTCCACACCTGTTTGAACTGGAAATCAGTGCCATATCACTTTCCTTTGTGCTATCTTCCTTTATCGCTACAAATGCAATCCCTTCTCCATCATATCCTTCTGATTCTTCATCGGTAACTCCTTCTTGTTCTTCTCTTTGTATCTTCTAAAGTTATCATTCCTATCACTGTCAAGACATTTGGATCCAATATGACCTATTTTATTGCAAGAGAAATACTTTAGGGGTAGTTTACCTCTATACTTTCATTTTCCTCTTCGAATCCTTCTTGCTATTAGAGCTTCAAGCTCATCTTGTTCCTGTTCTTTAGATAGCAAATTGTCATGTTCATGAGAATGAGCGGTTCTTGTAGTAGAACTAATTCCGAATTCTTTTCTTCTCATTCTTGGTACAAGTGTCATGGAAGATTTCAAGGTAGCATCAATCTTTGGCATACTGTTATCATAGTTGCTTAGTTCAAAGGAAATCAACTTACTGATCAGGGAATCAAGTGTAATACTAAATGTTCCCAAATATCTAAGTTCTTGAATTACAAAAACCCTTATGGAATATTGTCGTAGCAAGTTTCTCAAGATTTTGCTGACCACATCATCTTCGTCAAGTTTTCCTTTAGCATTTCTAATGGAATTTACCACATCCTTTATTCTTTTTATGTACAATTTTATATTCTCTCCTTCTTTCATTATCATCTCATCAAATTGCCTCTCCAAGTGTCCACCTTAGCCTTTTGTACATGAGGATCTCATCCATAAATAGTCTTCAGCTTATTCCACATTTCATAGGTTGTTTTTAGATCTTTAATCTCAGCATACTCGTTATCAAATAGAGTACTAGAAATCACCTCTATAGTTGTGATGTTATCTTGCTTCTCTTTGATCTGATCTACAGTGAGAACCCCTATAGGTTCATTTTACTCTATGCTTACATGATTCCAATATTGATCTCCTAGGGTTCTTAGGTAGAGCTTCATTCTACCACACCTTAATGTGTAATTATCTTTAGAGAACTTGGTGCCTTCCTTTCATTTCATCTTGGAAATTTCCTTAAGTTGTTAAGGTCTTATGAATCTAAGGACCAGAGCTCTGATACCAATTGTTGGTCCCCACTGGTGCTGAGAGGGGAGGGGTGAATCAACACTATATCAGTTTTAATAGATTTAACCTTAATCAAAGATTCTACTCAAACTTAACACTTATCAATAAAGGCAACATTAATAAAAAAATATACACACATAAAATCAATCACACATGAGCAATAAGGTTTATCACATGGAGACTCAAATGGGAGAAAACCACGATGTGAGTTGAAACTCACATAATCTGCACTCTTCTGCAGTACGCCCAGTGAGGAGCCATCCCTATTAAGAGATTACAAAGACACTGTCAGGTGCCACCCAGTTAAGGGATTTTCTTCAAGGTCTATTAGAACCTTTACCCTATTAGAGATAGCCTTGTTAAATGACTTAGGATCATCAATTAAGATGTCACCGGGTTAAGGGATTTTACAAAGGGACCTATTAAAGTCCACCCAATTAAGGGATTTTACTGTTGTAGTTATTATAAAACAATAGAGAGAATGATATTCTATAATAGCTACTTTTATCTTAATCATATCTAATTGAATCTCTTTGATTTGACCACCGGTTACACTTGCTCTGCACTCTACTGGTGCTATGCATTACACTTGCTCTGCACTCTATTGGTGCTCTGCATTCTTTCTCTACTCTTCACACTATCTGAGCTCTACACACTCTCTTCACCAC
The DNA here is from genome assembly GCF_030272615.1 of Cryptomeria japonica. NCBI lineage: Eukaryota > Viridiplantae > Streptophyta > Pinopsida > Cupressales > Cupressaceae > Cryptomeria > Cryptomeria japonica. The sequence continues at coordinate 39,019,286 of NC_081413.1, read as the reverse complement.
TCTGCTATTCACTTAGCACTTCTGCACTCTTCTCCCCTTTGCTGGATCACCTCTCTTCTAGATTGCGCTTTGCAATCTTATGATCAGACTTTTTGGTTTTTGCCAAGAACCTTTATACCATGTTTTGCCAACACATAACTGTTGTTTCCTAAATGACTTCGCGGTAAATTTGAATTTAAAATCTTCCCACACTTTCTCTATGTACTCTCCATCATTCTTGCCAGCAACTCATCCTTATCTGCCACCGCAACTCATAATTTTAGCAAATTCTAGGCCGCGTTCTGCCTTTTTAATGTGAACCAAAAAATACGCACAAATCTTGACTTAACTGGTTGTTAACTGCTATAAAATTCACTAGTAGTTTGTTTGATTGATATCTCACCTTGACTGACACACCTTTGGTCATTGCATCCAACTTATCGGTCACTGCTCTGAGATTCTCGGTAGATAGCATCCTTCAACCTGTATCACTGGTTCACCGGTGTAACTCTTCATCTTTTGCCACCAGTCACTAATCATCAAGTAAACTAGTCACCTATCTATCTAGAGTGTTCCAGTTGTGCATAAGACTATTAAATTGCAATCTGAGTCACCTCCTGTGACTGCAACATCCTTTCAACTATCATTTTAAAAAATTGATCTCAACATCTATCGGATGCTTGACTAACCGGTTAGCTGCTCTGTTTATCCTTCAAACGATTAGTCTTCGACCAACACACTACTTAAGTGTGTCAATAATGCATATTAGGGAAGCATTGAATCCTCCATACTATTTGCAGCCATGACACCTCCTTGCTTATGAGTTTGGCCTTATTCACTTGTAAGTGTTATTCATCAATGACAATACTAACTCATGAACCAATTGTTCCAACACCATTAGTTGTGTCAGCAGATACACCTAGGGTTACTATAGCTACCTGTAGTTCTTTAAGATAAAAACCTAAAAAGGAGGCAAGTGAACCATCTTCTCCTTCTCATACCCATATATCTCTTGACAATCCTGTTGTTTCTCAACCTGATGATCCAATGCCTTCTATGGTATCTCAAAGCCCTTTTTCTCCTCATGTTGAAGAGAATGTATCACACAAACAAATATGCAGACTCTTGTTAATCAAACCTCTATGTCAACACAAGCAAGCCAAGAGCCTTCACAAAATGTTTCTTCTGAAATACCCTAGGCTGAAGTTGATATTGGAGGAGATTAGCCTAGAATTATTGACATTGAAGATTCTTCTAATGAAGAACCTGTACAAAAATCTCCATAGTCTGATTTCTCCTCAGACGAGGATGGTGAAATGCAAGAAGTCTCATTTGAGCCTGAAACTCCATCATTTCCTCCTCATGTAGTAGAAACAGATTCACCTACATCCTCAACATTTATTAGAAGGGAGGGGAAAGAAATTTTGATAGAAGATATTCCTCCAAAAAGTGATAGAGGAAGAGAGGAGGACGATGTTGAATTGTAATTTTTTTTGATAATGTCTAAACTAGAAGATGAGTTAGCCGAGGCCAAGAAACAGATTCAATTTTTGGAAAGTGAAATGAGGAAAGATGCTATTTACATAACTCAATTGCATGATAGAATAACATAGTTGCATAACAATGAAGAAATTATTAAAAGAAAAATAGAGCATATTGAAGAGCCATTGCAGTAGGTAATAGCCGAAGCTCTTAAAGGAAATGAGGAAATTGAAAGGTTGAAGAAGGAACTAGTAAAACAAGGAAAGAAACCTATAGAAGAGGATCCACAAATTTTTCCTTAGGGTACTTCTACTTCTTTTTCAATCCCTTGGGAATTTTCTTTAATCATTGAGAAACGTATAAAAGAGAATGCATATTTAGAGAAACAACTAAATGAAGAAAAAGAACAAAAGAAAAAGGCAAAACAAAGAATGGAACAGATGGTAGACTTGTCTGCAGCTTTACTTACCATGAGGAAACCTTCAGGTTTGTATACCTTATTCCTCAAGGAACGATTTTACAATGTAAGATTAATCAATTGGTTTTTAACAAGAAGACTGATTATGAAGATGATGATGACTTTCTAGAAGATTTATTCAAAAGTCATCCCACTTATCAAAACCACATGTGTGAATATTACTTGCAAGGCTTCTTATTAGGCCATCATTATGAATCTTTTCTCAATATTTTTGTAGGTGAAGTTCAAGTTAGGGCATTCGTGTCCTTACTTCAAGATCAAGGGGAATGAGAAAAGAGGATGGAACAATATAGAGAGACGCATAGTAGATTAGGCCTTCCTATGAGAGATGAAACACCTAACTCTTCTGCATTCAGAACAAAATACACTTCCATTTCAAAAATGTACAAAAATCAACCAATTTATGAAGACAACTTGGAAGCCAGTATTACTGCATTCATAAGTTTTTAGAATGAGGGTCTACCATTCAAGGATTTGTAAGAAACAAGATAGAGATATGACACTATTCCAACCCTTTTGAGAAGAAGAGAACCAATCTCTTCAACATGTATTCTCTGGGGTTTTTAAAGGGTGAGATTAGTCATACAAGTAATAGAAAGATAGAGAATTGATTGGGTGGGCATGAGATTCGGACCTCCTCTGATTCTTATTTTGGTACCTCTGTTAAATGCACCATAGCAAATTGAAAGGGATGCTAAAGAACAATGGAAGGAAAGAGTGGATTTGTTTAATGGATATGTTCCTCCCCGAAAAATATCAGCAATATAATTTTAATAAGCTTGATTTGGCAGTCTAGGTAGAATATCAAAATAGGAATGTCCTAGATCAACCATGAGGACATGGTTGAGATCAGGCAGAAGGAAATGATGAGGAGAAAACATTGCACTTTTTATTATAGTTTATATTTTATTCTTTTATGAATCTTCAGACTAATATGTCTGGCGACATACCTTATTGCATACATGTTTGTTTACTTTTTACTATAATACTCTGATAATTATAAGTAAAATTAGAAGTAATATTTATGATGCAATGCTTCTCTTTTTGCTTGTTTATGTGATGAAAATATGGTGGTAATTAGAATTATATCTTCAAGTTCTATTTTATCCGCATTTATGTGTTTTTAAATACATTGTGAGTAAACAAGCAAAATTCGTCAAGGTGCATGATAGTTGTCACATGCATGAAAGCTGATAACCTCAAGTTATTTAAAAATCAAATCTTCCTTGGTCTCTCTTTTTGTTCCTATTTCATTGGTATGCTTCATCGACATTATTCAAAACTCAACTTCTTCTTGGAGTTCACTTATTTCTTTCAGTATTTTTCTCTTGTTGTTTTGGTAGTCATTACTATCGTCCTAGGCGGGTAACCTTATTTTAAAATTTGAATAAGGTTATTTATATACCCATTTGTTTTGAGTTGAGTAGTTAGTCAGAATTTAGTCATTAATTAGTTTCATTTGAGCCTAATCTTCTTTGTAATACTTAGAATTTGTTTTACTTCCTTTTGGAAGTATATATCAATGAAAGCAGAATTTTGATCTCGGTACTTGTGTTTCAAGATCACACCAAAGGAAGAGAAGGGGTCGCTTGATTGAAGGGAGGTGATTTTTATTGTGATTTCAGTTATTTTAAAGCTTTGATTGAGATTAATTTACTTTTGTTTCTTTTGACTAAAATGTTAAGCTTCAACCATTGGTAACTTCTTTCCAATAATCAACATTAGATTTAAAGTTGAATGTTATTGTTAGGAGAATAATACTTAGTTTCACATTTTTGTATGGATAATGTAACTGTTGTAGATTATATTGGTAATAGCATGTTTAATGAGATGGTTAGTTTGATAGTAAAAATGGAAGCAAAATTGTTGTTAAGTCAGATCATGGATTTAGATGTTATGTTTGACTTTTGCAAGCATAATTAGATTTCAAATTCTGCAAGAGTAATTAGATTTACTTTCAAGCACTTAATTTAGATTCAAATTCCTATAATTAGAAGTAATTTCAAGTTTTCTAGGGAACTCCATGATTTCAGCTTAGTTCGATTTTGTTACATTTTTGTTGTCAAACTTGAGTCTCCTTAGAAATAAGTTGTTTAGAAACCCAGATTTTAGTTTGATTGATAGTCAAAACTGAGAGCTCCTGATAGCTCTTGACCAACTCCTGATGGATTTTGAACCAATTATTATTCACTATTGTACAATGCAAAACCCCCAAAAATTTTACCATAGTGAGCCCTTATCGCAGGCAGCTTTAGACACACCCTGTTCGATATTGAGATAAATTAAATGGAGTGAGTTGACAAAGCAACGACCTTGCTCACTAGTCATAACTAAAAAATTGTATTCACAACAAAATAATTAACCCAAACTAGGGTTATAGAGATTCTTAACAAAAAAATATAGTTCAAGAAAACATTAATCTTGACATGGACTTTTAAAACAACAAACCCTTCTTATTGACATAATTCAAGATATTCCAACCCTAAACATAGGTTTTGAAAAGAATACTCCTATATGACTTTAATCTCGTAATTACTCACAAACAGATCCCTTATCAGAATCATTTAAAAAATATGTAAACAAAAAATTGCATAAGAAAGACTAAATACAATAACAGTTACACACAATACACAAAATACAAACTGCCTTGCAAGAAGACAAAATAAATCTTTGCTTGATGAAAAAACACCATGCTCCTGGCAAACAAGAAAATGACAAGCAACATAAACTATTTACAATGATAAACTAAAAAACTATCAAGAATTAAGGGAGAAAAAAACACCTAGAATAGATTGAAGACTGAAAACCTTGTCATTGCTGAGAAAGATTCAAAACATAATTCTTGTGCCCTATCTCGATGTATTCTTCACAAAATGGAATAATAACAATGAATTTTCCAAAAGAAACGTGCTTTGGGACTATGCTATAGTTCAAGAGCATTATAATTCTGAGAAAGGATTTATTTCCCTTTCAGTATCAATTCCAAAAAAGTATTAATGGCTTAGGTTTGTTTTTGTCAAACATTTACAAGTGTTCCATGTAGACCTTTGTAAGATATGTATGTTAGCACACTCTTTATCACCTTATCTCATGTATGCCCAAGATCAATAGAAGACCTTGATGATAAGAGTTTGCAAGGAACATCATATACTCACATGCCAAATCAATGAATAAGGAGTGTGAGAAAAAGAATATTATAAAGAATACGCCACACCATAGTACTAAAGGACTGAATGAAAGCCATTATGAATTTTACCATTCAAGCATATCAAATAGAGAGATCACCATATTACCTTAGTGTTTTGACATTAATGCCAACACATACCAGAGGGGACAACAAACTCCCCCTTTGACAAATTGATGTCAAACATCATTAGCTAAAAATATTCAAAAACAAATGCCAACTGAAAGATATACCTATACTGGAAGTCACTATAATAAACAAAGTCACTATGATAAGCACATGAAGCACACAATTTGCCATATTGAAATCACAAAATTGTCAACCCAAATTATGAATCTTCAAAACCAATCAAAAATTATGAAATTGTTCAAATAATATCACTGTCAATTGTTATTGACATAAAGAATGACACAAAACTATCACAAGAACTTGCACTGTAACACTATAAAATCATGTCACCAAAAGCAAAATTGTCACTGCAAAAAAATTGCATGAGATCCATTTGGAAATTGTTGTCAAAGTATCCATTTATCCCACTTTTGATAATAATTCCAAAGACAAGAGAACAATAATGCTGAAAACAAAATCAAGAGTGAACATGTGGTACATAAAAGTACACTATCATGCATCACATAGTCACTCGAGAATCCAAAGATGTCAACATTACCAAGAGGGGTAATGAAGCATGAACTCCCCCTAAATATATTAACAAAAGATAATAAATTAAAGAGAATTGAGAGAGAAGACACCTATTCTATCTCTCAAGCCTTCAAAAACTGCTTTGGGTAGAGGCTTAGTGAAAATATCAGCCACTCGGCCACTTTTTTATTAGAAGCCACATATTCCAAGATCACATCATTAGATAAGACCTTTTCTCGGATAAAATGATATTGAATATCTGTGTGTTTAGTCTAAGAATGCTTAACAAGATTATTTGAGATATTCATAGTACTTGTATTATCACAAAAGATGGGCACTAGTTTAGAAACATTAATGTGAATGTCCTTTAAAGTTTGGACTATCCAAAGAACTTGGGTACAACAAGCTAATCAACCTCTTGTTTTAGTTTGCAACTTATTTCCATGAGTCTACCAATTGGCTTACACTCATTCATTTGAAATCTTTCTAACATTTCATTAGAATACATTGTTTGGGAAATAAAGATTCCTTTATCTAATGACTGACTTGTAAACCCAACAATAATGAAAGTTCACCAAACATTGACATTTCAAACTTTGATTTCATAATATTTGTAAACTCAAAGTAAAAATCAATACCATCACCGCCAAATATGATATCATCGACATAGACAACAACAATCAGTATAGTCTCACCTTTTGTTTTGAAGTATAAGTTGTTGTCTACTGTACCTTTTGTGAAACCTTATTCATGCAGGTGTTTGTCTTAGAGCTTAGTATACTAGGTTCTTGGATCTTGTTTTAGGCCATACAATGTTTTTCTCAGTCTATAAACATGATCTTCTTTTCCTACACACACAAAACCTTCAGGTTGTTCCATATAAACTTCTTCTTCAATATCACCATTTAAAAATGCAGTTTTTACATCCATTTGAAACACTCTAAAGTTCTTATATACAAAATAGGCCAAGAACATTCTTATGGCCTCAAGTTTGGCTATAAGAGAAAATGTTTCATCAAAATCTATACCCTCAATCTGAGAGTATCCTTTGCATAATACCCTTGCTTTATTTCTAACCACATTTATCTTATCATTGAGTTTGTTTCTAAAAACCCATTTAGTACCAATTACATTTTTATCAGAGGGCCTTGGAACAAGTTCATGGTTTTTATTTTTCTCTATTTGATTAAGCTCTTCTTGCATAGCTTTGATCCATAGATCATATTTACTAGCTTTTGTATATGTTTTAGGCTCAAGTTGTGATATCAAACACAAGTAAACCTGATGATTTGTATTTGTAAATTTTCCTCTTGTTTGTATACCAACAGATGTAACACCTATTATTAGGTCTTGAGGATGATTTTTCTATAACATCTTGGTAGATAGTTTGGGACTAGTTACCACATGAGTATTTTGAGCATTCTTTTATTCTAGTTTTTGTTCATTTTTAGATGGAACAATACTATCAACATCTTCAATTTGTTGTTCATTATGCAACATTTCCTTCACTTTGACGTTTTCACTTTCTACTACTCTTTTCAAACCTTTATTAAAAAATTTATAGGATTTGCTATGAGTAGAATAGCTTAGAAAGATACCTTCATCACAACTTCATTCAAAGTTGCCAATATTATCATTATCTCTTTTAATATAACATCTACTGCCAAAAATTTTTAAGTGGCCAACATTAGATAACCTACCATACTAGAGATCATAAGGAGTAAATTTTTTGTTCACTCTCAATTGAACTCTGTTTAAAAGATAAAAAGTAGTATGAACTACTTCTTTCCAATAAGCATAGTACAAATTTGCATCTTGAAGCATAGTTCTTGGAACCTCCTTCATTTTTCTATTTTTTCTTTCAATAAAACCATTTTGCTATGGTATTCTAGAAGCTGAAAAACTGTCTTTTTATTCTATGTTCTTCACAATAATCAACAAATTCTTGTGAAGTATACTCTCCCCCTTTGTTTGATCTGAGACATTTTATTTTAAGATCTGATTCTTTTTCAACCATTTTCCTAAAAAAAATAAACATATTTAAGGCTTCTTCCTTATGCTATAAGAATGTTACCCACGTCATTCTTGTATAGTCATCAATGAACAACATGAAGTAACTTTAATTGTTTAAGGACTTTGTCATTGTACAACCACACAAGTTAGTGTGTATAAGTTGCAGTGGCTTAGTGGAAGAGTATTCTTTAGGCTTAAAACCGACTATTGCTTGTTTACCTTCTTGACACTCTTTTCAAACACTGCTATCTGGTTTGGTAAGGGTTGACATATTTCTCACATTCTGAATTTTACTAATTTTAACTAGATTATCATAGTGGATATGCCCCAACCTTCTATGCCAAAGTTTTGTTTCATCAACTTGACTCATAAAATAGACACTGGTTTCTTTTTTACTGCCTATGCTTTCATATCTAGATTATAGATATTACTATTTTTTCTGAACCCTATTGCAATTGTTCTACCAAATTTCATTTTTATTTCACATCCTAGTGGATAGTAATAACATGAAATCCATTAACACATTTTACTCACGCTGAGTAAATTATGTGTTATCCCTTTAAGATAGTTAACATCATGCACTAGAGTTTCATTATCCAACAATATAGTGCCTTTGCCTATAATCTGAATCCAATGATCATTTCCAAACCTTACATAGCCTCTTGAAAAGTTTTCATATTGAATAAATTTGCTTTTATCACCAGTGATGTGGGGAGAATAACCACTATCTACAACCAAGAAATTCTTCTTAACAGAATGCAAGGCCGTTTGAACAATCAATGCTTCATATTTTCCTTTTGGTTTTCAAACCATTTTTTTTTTACATTCTTATGTAATTTGTCTGACTATTTTACTATATCAGATTTGCAAAAAGAAGCAATGTGTCCAAAATCAATGCATTTATAGCATCTAAGATTGCTTAAAAAACTATAAATATTACCATTTAGAAGACTTGGTTTTTTTCTAGAGACATAATCGTACATTCATTTGTTGTATACCCAATTTGATTACAATTGAAACGATAACCAAAGAAACAAAACTTACTTTTCTTGTCAATGGATTTCTCTTTCCTAACTTCGACATGATTTGAGGATTGTCCTTCTGAAAATGTTTTGTCTTTGCAAGACTTATCCAAAAGACCATATGACTTGTCACACACGACAAGCTTATTTCAAAGATCAACAACTTCCATTTCTAAAGAGAAACATTTTTCTTTCTTTACAATTCAGTTTTTCTTGAGTCACCTAAAGAATTATTTTTTCTTTTTCAATTTACTATTTAAGATCAAAAATAAGTTTAACATCAATTTCTAGTTTTGATCTTTTAGAAAGAAAATTTATTTTCTTAACTTTTTTTTCCTTGAGAACACATCTTATCTCTCCTCTTGGTTTTCATTAGGAGTCATTATAGACATAAATAATGTTTCTTATCCTTCCTCAAGAGATTCATTAGAGAAGATGTTTGTAATATCATCATACAAAATCTTTTTCTTATTGAAGACATTTTTTTTTTGTAATTAGAAAACTTTTTCTTTCCAATCTTGTCCAATATTGTCTTAAATAAGGATTGAGAGGCATAATGTCCAATCTTGCCACAATTAAAACACTTAAAGGGTGATTTCCTTTTGTATTTTCCTGACCCTCTTTTTAGTTTATTGACAAAGGTCATGTCATGTTCATCTAGGTTTTCAGATTCAAAAAATAATATCACTGTCCTTTTTAACATATTTAAAATAAAATTCTTTGTTAGTAGAACAATTGTCACTGATTCTCATCTCATAAGAAGTGAAGACACCATGTAGAGCATCTAATGTGATTTTGTTAATATCCCTTTTCTCAAAGGAAGATATTTTAGAATCAAACTTAGGTGATACTGATCTTAACACCTTTTTTACCACAACTATTTCTTTTAATTCTTCACCAAGACCGTGTATAGAGTTCACTACTTCTTGAACTCTCAAAAAATAATCAACAATATTTTATTTTTCAATCATTTTGATACTTTCAAACCTAGCTCTAAAGGTTTGTAGTTTTGCTTCCTTAACCTTTTCATCACCCTCATAAATATTTGAGAGTTTATCCCATATAGCTTTTGAATTCTTACAGTCCATGATTTTAACTAGAACATCATTGGGTAAACCACAACAAATAGCATTGACTGTCTTAGCAACACATTCATAAGCCATTTCTACATCATGGTTAGAAGGTGTTGTAGTGGCTAAATATGCAATTTCTATTGCAACCCAGATTCTCTATCTTAGAGAGGTTAAATGCCTTTTCATTCTGAACTTCCAAAATGCATAATTAGTACCGTCAAGTAATAGTTCTCTAACAGAGGACAAACCCTCTTGACTAGCCATATGCACTCCTACCAGGAAGCCTCTAGTAAAATTTTGAACAAGTTTTTGGCTCTAATACTACTTGTTGGTGTACAAGAAACACTGAGAGGGGGGGTTGAATCTATGTTTGAACAATTAAAACAAGATTTTAACAACTTGTATAAATTGAATCTGATTTGATTGCAATGCAGTCTAAAGAAAATAATTGAACATAAATGATAAACAAATCAAGTCATTACATAAATAGACACAAAAAAATTCACGTGTGGGAAACCCTCTTGGAGAATAAAAACCACTCGTAAACTTGCCTCAATGGATTTATCTAAAAAAAAATTGTTTACAATGCCTCACTAGCTATCTATCACTTTTCATATCAATTTTCTGAATTTACATACAGAGCATCATCTCTATTTCTCTTCTTAACATCTTCAACCTCATATCAAATTGAGACTTGAAGCAATAGTACAAAATGTCACAAATGATTCACATACAATACACCATTGTACATATGCAAATATACATAATAATATAATATAGTAAACCAAATTGTTCACATATAATATACCATTGCGCACATCAGAAATATACACAGTAATATAATGCAATGTAATTTATTCATAATGTACTGCAAATGTTCTTTACAAAAATTGTTCAAAACTGAAGAATAATGCCTCTGATAATTGTGCTTCTTTGAAAAGTAATGGACACTAAAAGATTCATCTTTCTAATCGACCACACCCAATTCTCATGGCTTAAACATAGTATAAAAGTTGTATAACATTCTTTAACTAAAGGAAAATTGTTTGCTCCATAACTATTACCGAGTGCTTGACAAATAACAGAATGAAAACAATGCCCCTGTAGGGAACTGATAATATCATTTGTTCATCACACATGTATTAAGATTAAGAATAATGTTGTAGTATGCATGTCCAAAAAGAAACCCAGAACAGAACAGAGAAATCTGTAACTAAAAAACTGCCTTCACAACAAAAGAATTAACTCGAACTAGGGTTTAGATTCTTAACACAAAGATAGAGTTCAAGAAAACTTGAATCATGACAGAGACTTTTGAAACAACAAACCCTTCTAATTGACACAATTCAAGATATTCCAACCCTGAACACAAGTTTCCAATAGAATACTGCTATATGACTGTAATCTCGTAATTACTCACAAACAAACCCCTTATCACAATCATTTAAAAAAATATGTAAACACAAATTTGTATAAGACTGACTAATTACAATAATAGTTACCCACAATACACAAAATACAAATTGTCTTACAAGAAGACAAAACGAATCTTTTCTTAACGGAAACACCATACTCTTGACAAACAAGCAAATGACGGGTAACACAAACTATTTACAATGCTAAACAAAAAAACCGACAAGAATTAAGGGAGGGAAAACACCTGGAACAGATTAAAGACTAAACATTGTCCATGCCGCCTCTTCCATACTACCAAAAACCTTATCATTGGTGAGAAAGATTCAAAACCTAACTATTGTGCCCTAGCTTGAGGGCTTCTTCACAAAATGAAATAATAACAATGACTTTGCCAAAAGAAATGTGCTTCGGGACTATGCTATAATTCATGAGCATTACAAGTCTAAGAAAGGATTTATTTCCTTTTCATTATCAATGCCAAAAACAAACTTAATGCCTTAGGTTTGTTTTTGTCAAATCTTTACAAGTGTGCCATGTAGACCTTTCTAAGATATGTATGTTAGCACACTCTTAGATCATCTTATCCTATGTATGACCAATATCAATAGAAGACCTTTATGATAAGAGTTTACAAGGAATATCATATATTCACATGCCAAATCAATGAATAAGGAGTGTGAGAAAAAAGTATTATAATTGATGCAGGAGCACCGGTCTAGTTTTTACCGGTTGAGCAGTTTTCAGTGGAATTGCTTGAGAGCTTGGTGTTTTGTCATATTTGAGTGTTTAGCATTGTGGTTTTGGGTTTATTCCTTTGTGTTCATGGTTGTTATCATGTTTGAGTTTCATAGCTTTTGACTTTGTTACCGATAGTAAACAAATTCTGGTATTGTCCCGGTTGGTGTGTTCTTACCAGTTAGCTTGCAGTGTGTTGAACGAAGATGATTTCAGGTTACAGTTGATCTTTATGACTTGTAGATCATTAGAGATGTTGGTTTAGGCCTTAGCCGGTATTCTCGGAGAGCTGTGCATCATTTTGCGTTTTGGAGTGATTGAGACGACATGTTACTGTTACACATTTCCTGAACTGGTTGGTCTTTGGGCCGACTTGATTAAATTGTAATTGTTTGTCTTTGGGCCGACTTGATTAAGTTGTAATTATTTGTGGGCGGTATATATATGGAGGTTTGGGAATCATTTGAGATAAGGAAGGAAGTCACATCAGAGGAGTCCAATCATAGAGGACACATCATAGAAGTCGGATCAACAAAGCTAAAAGATTGAAGACAAAGCATTGATATTGGGCGAAGATGTAGATCCAGCTGGATTCTGATTTGGTAGGACCGAGGATGGAAGGGCAAGGTCCGGATTGGGGTTGAACCGACAGACTGATTACCGGTAGCCAATTTGGTATTAGGATGATCTACAGATCTTGTAATTGCATTATAGCATTGTTTGTATCCTGGACTGCGATCTAGCATGTGGCATGTATAATTTTCTAGATTGTAATAATATTTATTCACATTGTTTACCAGTTATGTGTTTTGTGTTGTTACCAGTTGTTCTATCTGTTGTTTCTAGCATCTTGTTACCAGTTACCGATATGCTTTGCGTGGTTTATGCGTTAAGCTGCAAGGTTGGGTTGTCCTTCACTGGACCTCCCTGCCTTGACTGCATCAAGTGGTATCAAAGCTGGTTTGTGAACTTGTTGTTGGACAGAGTGGTTTGTGCATTGATTGTTTGGAAATGAAGTTGAGGCAACTTGTGGACTTGTTCGGATCGTCGAACGTGAGGCAGAGCAAGGTTTACAACTAGACCGCTGATCCTACAACTTGAGCTTGAGGCAGTTAGTGGGTGGAGACTTGAATAGATCACCAATTGAGGCAGGCTACAGTTTGTACCAGTAGATCATCGTGGAGAGGCAATCAGAAGCTGTGGTTAGATCGCTGAATCCCCTGAGGCAGTTGCAAGTACCTACTGACCGATTGTTGAACCATACCAAGTGATGGGACTCACTTTTCAATTAACCCTGAGAGTCTGATGCAGGAGCACCAGTCGAGTTCTTACCAGTTGAGCAGTTTTCAGTGGAATTGCTCAAGAGCTTGACATTTCGTCATATTTGAGTGTTTAGCATTGTGGTTTTGGGTTTATTCCTTTGTGTTCATGGTCATTATCATGTTTGAGTTTCATAGCTTTTGGCTTTGTTATAGGTAGTAAGCAAATTCTGGTATTGTCCCGATTGGTGTGTTCTCATCGGTTAGCTTGTAGTGTGTTGAGCGAAGATTATTTTGGGTTGCAGTTGATCTTCGTGACTTGCGGATCATTGGAGATGTTGTTTTGGGCCTTGGTCGGTATTCACAGAGGGTTGTGCATCGTTTTGTGTTTTGGAGTGATTGAGCTGACATGTTACCATTACACTTTTCCTAAACCGATTGGTCTTTGGGCTGACTTGATTAAGTTGTAATTATTTGTGGGCAATATATATATTGAGGTTTAGGAATCATTTGAGACAAGGAAGGAAGCCACATTAGAGGAGTCTGATCATAGAGGACACATCATAGAAGTCAGATCAGCGAAGCTAGAAGATTCAAGACAAAGCATTGATATTGGGCAAAGATGTAGAACCGGCTAGATTCTGATTGGGTAGGAACAAGGTTGGAAGGCCGAGGTCCGAATTGGGGTTGAACCGACAAACTGATTACCAGCAGCTGATTTGGTATGAGGATGATCTGCGGACCCTGTAATTGCATTGTAAGCATTGTTTGTATCCTAGACTTTGATCCAGCATGTGGAATGTATCATTCTTCATATTGTAATAAGATCCGTTCACATTGTTTATCGGTTATGTGTTGTGTGTTGTTACCAGTTGTTCTATCTGTTGTTTCTAGCATCTTGTTTACCGATTACCGGTATGCTTTGCGTGTTTTATGTGTTAAGCTGCAAGGTTGGGCTGTCCTTCATTGGACCTCCCTACCTTGACTGCGTCAATAATGAATAGGCCACACCATAGGATTGAAGGACTGACTCAAAGCCATTCTAAATTTCACCATTCAAGTATATCAAAGAGAGAGATCATCATATTAATGCCCACACATGCCAGAGGGAAGAATAGCCTCCTACATGCCTTAAATTCAATAGATTATAGGCTTTATTAGTATAAATCATCGCTTTTATGAGCAAACACTTCTCTTCTAATTGAAAGCTCCCTTTTTTTGCACAAGCGAGGGATACATTGGCAAAAAAACCATGGCTTTATACCTACACTGCATTGTTTGAAAGTTTCGAAAGGTTTTCTACAAATCTGAATTGTTGGATATCTTGCAATCAGTGAATTCTATGAGATGACATCTCTTTGAGACATTCTGTCAAAGTTCCACGCTTTATTTGTGCTTCCACTTTTTTGCATACATATCGACCAGAGTGCTTCCAACCACAGTATTTAACAAAAATCCACTTTAACTTATGCTTTGATGGATTTTCGTACCCAGTTCATGGCTCACATTGCGCTGGCAAATAATTAGGCTGTATGTCTTTAAACTGCATTTGTTTGAAAGTTTCATAAGCATATGTCTTTTATTCTTCTAAAAGACCGTACCTTATGAATCACCATAGAGTATGAAACCTAGGGCGTTTGGAGGAACATTTTGATTCTTGAATTATGGTATATGTCTAATAGCAATGTGAACTTAAATGTGTTTACTAGGTTTTGAAATTATGTATAGTTTCATTTTATAATAATGGCAAGGGTTAGATAATAATGTTATGAAGATCTATGAGAAAAATTGTGTCGAAATCACTTGGATTGCTTTTTAATTAACATGATTATGAAAGAGAAGCATAGAATTAAGTATTTGGCTTATGCTTGCCTTTACTTAGATGTGCAATATTTATGCATGTGTGTAAGCTCATTTGTGAAGGTTTTCAATTTTCCCATGCATGATGATCAAGTATTTGAATTATAAATTGTGTATGCTTATCCATAGATTCATAAGATTTTTATATTTTGTGCAGCATTGTAAAATATTGTGATTATTTTCTTACGTGACAATATGCATGAGTTGGTTTTCATGAGTGAACATTATTATCAATCATAATACATAGATTGTTGCTTTTTTAAGCCACTAAGTGCTTTTGTAGAATTATGTGCATGCATAGATTGTGTGTACTTAAAAATATGCTTGTATTCCTTTGTATGCTCATGTAAATGCTACAAGATTTAATATTCATTGTGTGTCATTAATGTGTATTATTTGTTAGTATGGATAGGTGCCAAATATGGAGTAAAGAGAATGGTGAGTTTCTATAGAGCTTTAAGTCTCTACTTTAACTCATCTACAAGTAGTTGGCCCTAAAAGATATTTGGCCAATTTTTCTATTGATCTCTTAGTATATTCTTGCAAATTGAATCATTATATTTTCACTCTTTGATGTCTTAGCATCATTACAATAGCATCTTTCATTGTTGTGGGACTCTTTTGCATTCTATGAAATGACCTCTAGGATTTTATAAGATGACTCTTCATTCTTAAAAGGGGGTTGGAAAAGGGAGAAAAATCAAATAGTAGAAGCTAAACTAAGGCAAAATGCCAAACACAAAGCTTTTACAACACTTCAATTTCTCTTTTTGTCAAAATTGTACACAAACAATGATTTTGAAAATAAGCATATCACATCACAAACCTTCATTGTTGAGAGGAGACTAGAACACATGAAATCATGCAAACATAAGGCACAACTTCTAGATTCCCTCATAGATTGCATGTGTCAAAGCTCAGAAAGAAACATAGTCACTCTTTAAAATCTTCACAATAATTAACCATTCTTAAAAGATCTATTTCTAATGGCATAGCACATTTTCGAAACCCTAGAATACTAGCATAATGAATTCCACTACATGAACCATTATTTTAGATTAACAGGAAATAAAAAATCTTGAATGAGTAAACAACAATCACTTCAAAATTAAAGTGACACAGAGCACATTAGTTTAAGTAAAGCAAACAAAAGACAAACAAGGGAAGAGTTCAATGGCTAACCTAAGAATAAACATGCTAGTGTTTCATCACAAGTGCAAATCACAAAACTATGAAACATTATTTTAATTTTTTATAAGAAAGGGGATTAGAAAAGTTATGCTCTTGCAAAGTGTTGAAATGTTGTTACAGAACTCATAAAATATATTTAAAAACTGCCCATAGGATTTATAGAAAACATTCCACTAGAATCTAAATTTTTTTTGCAACCAAATTTATGTTGTATACTCATTGCGAGTGTTTAACAATCATGACCACTATTATAACCACCCAGTATGAAGGAATTTCACATTGACTTCTCACCTTAAGCTCAGGCATGATCGTCATCTGGGTTTTTCATTATTTGAAAACAAAATAGTTTAATACATTCCATTTCTTTTTAGAATCATTTGGCATTTGATACTATTTTGAACTCACGAGGCATCCAAGTTTATTTGAGCTTGTTTTGACCAAGAGTGTACTTGAAGATCTTCAAAAAATAAAGACTAGGGATTTTGCAACTTAGCTACACATGGCATGTTCCACCTTTACCTTAGAATTTTCATTCTAATCCTAGTGGGACCACATGATTCAAAGGATGTAGCACTTCGGTGAAACCTTTTGATGATATATTGTGACTTTGATCTTGGATTTCTATAGAACCTCCACATACCTTGGGGATATGCAACCTGATGACGAAAGCTTTGTGAGAGTTTAATTTTGTCTTTGTTTCAAACTTGTAAGAAGCCTACACATGGAAATCTTTTGGGGTGTATGCTTTGAAACTTTTAGAAGGATTTAGAGGAATATTGGGGAATTCAATTTATTTCTTATGATAGATAGAATGTTGGTGTCCATAGAATTTACAACTATTTCCTCTTAATAATTTGAATCTCCATGAAGCCTGAACGTAGAAAATTTCAGCTTCCACATGGCAAGTTTCTAAAAGGGATTTTTTTGGGGAATGTATGCCTTAGAAAAGTGAAACCATCCAGGTTATAAACTTCATAGATCAATCCTATTTGATCTAGTTGTCATTGGAAGATCTACAACTTTTGGCAACTCAAAGGGGTCCTTCACTTGCAAAAGACGAACTTAGAAATATTGCTTCCCATATCAGCCTTAGGATATCTGGACATCACTATCAAAGATTTCTTTGATTGGTTGTTGATGATGGCTCAGGTGTTACAAGTGTGGTTATCATTGCGCCAAAATATCTACCTGTTAATGCAATTAAGTCATGGTCTACGATGGTTGGTGTTACAATCACCAGACTTATAGAATCCACAGGAGGCAATTAAGCCATGCCACAAACTCGAGTGCTACGTTGCACAACACAATGAGACCAAGGGCACACACCTTACAACAATCCCCCTAGCACAAGCGAAGGGTTTGAACCGGTTGGTGTAATTATTTATTCTTATAGGATATAATTATACTTTACTTAAGCTGGCTTAGGATAATGCATCTCATCGTAGTTTGTTAGATACTTGATCGGTCCCAAAGATGCTAAGAGGGGGGGGTGAATCAGTGTTTACCCAATTGACAAAAGATTTGAACTTATTTGCAACTTTATAACACAAATTAATATACGGGTAAGTAAATAATAATGCAATAAAGAGAAACAAAAGTATAACCATCAATGCACACTATAACATAGATATTTTAGGCAAGGAAACCCAGTAGGGGAAAAACCTCGGTAGGATTTGTGACCCACAATATTTACTCACTGGCCAATATGAATAAATATTACTTATACAATAGGGGCTTGTACATGCAGGAAAACCAATAGCCTAGAGCTCACTGCTCAACAACAAAATGGAGTCCCACTGACTACAAATTGGATGGTTAAATCTAATGACAATGTACTGCTCAAAATAGCATTTGCAATGCTCGATTTTGTACTGGTTTAAGCTTTGTCAGATACCTTTTCCATAAACCTTTCTTCTCTCTACTCTACTCTTATTCGCTCATAAAATACTTACATCATAATGCATATACAGTTTTTTACTCTCATATTCTGCTTACATTCATTACCTAATTACATTTTTACTTACTTATAAAATGACCTACAAGATCTCATACATATATGAGTATTTACAATACATCATGTCAGCTATACAAATAATATTACAATACAAAACAATATAATTTCCATGTCGGCAAGGAGTCTCGGTAAGATCTTTTGTTGGTGTAGATTGGATGTCGGTGAGAATAGACTTGTAGTGTCTATGGGTATCGGTAGATGATGTATGTTGCTGGTGTAACCTGTGAACCATGTTACCAGTTGGTTGCCATCAATGAAAATATCAAATATTCTCATCTGAGTGTATAATGCCAACATAGTTTGGATATGAGACACTTAGGGAAATGTGCATACAGGGATGATGCTTGTAGGAGAAATTCCACCTTTTTATGGTCTTATCTTGTAGTTACATTCCACATGTGGTGGGTGATCCACCTCTTGTGGAATATTATATTATTTCTCCTATCGACCCCTACTTTTTCTTACCTACCCTTGTTTCTCATTGAGCTACATGTCATGATTGTGTGCTCACATATCCATTTGGCCTTGCCTATATAAGCAGGCCCATATTCATTGTATTGGTTAATTTAGTTGATCACTTTTGCATATTGATAGGATTATAGTTTGTTCTTGTCAAACTATTGTCTCTCTTTTGTGTGCTTTTCATTGTGCCCTTGATCTTGGCAAAATCTCACACAACCTGTGACCAAGCTTTGATACCACTTGTTACAAGTGTGGTTTTCATTGCACCAAAAGATTGACATGTTAATGCTTGATACAACCACTAGACTTATAGAATCCACAAGAGACGGTTAAGCCATGTCACAAACCCAAGCGTTGCGCTGCACAACACAGGGAGACCAAGGACACACACCTTGCAACATCAGGAAGACCTTTTAATTAGGATTGATACACTAATCTTTCAGAAGCATTAGCCCTCTCGTGAATGGTACTTGGTTCATATTTGCATACCTTGTAATTGGCATCATTTTCTCTCAACTACAGGTAAATGAATTTTGAACATTAGAAGTCATTTTGGAAAGCTTTAAGAATGAATCATTCCTCAATTGACTGAGACCTCTCATTCTAAATTAGTATTTACCATGAAATTGTGCCTCCTACAACTACAAGATATTAAAAATGTCACATTTTGGAAACATGTGTTGGTAGCACAAGGTAGATATCTGAATTACTTAGGAACATGGAGAAGGGATTCATAGGATAATGAGACAAAGGTCTATGCAGACATGAAAGTATTCAATAATAACCACATCAATATCCAATTTGCAATGATGCAAATATAGGGCCTTTTCTTTTAAGAGGAAAATTAAAATTAACACATTCAAATATCCTCATTATAACACAACAATCAGATAGATTTAAGAAAATATATTAACCTTTATGATACAAAAAATTCACACCAAAAAGGTCAAGACATTATCCAGGGAATGCCAATCAATAGGGTTGGACCAAATCTTGGAGGTGGCCCAAGATGGAGCAGGCATCCCTACTGCAATGGATTTGAAGGCATGCCTGTAGAAGGATGTGGTTGTGCCTTGGTGACCCTTTCTGGCCAATTTCAGAAGCTCCTCATGAATATCATCGAGCACAATGTGGCCACGCCTTCAGATTGCTCAAAATAGTGACTAGGGAGGAACAAGAGTGGTTAGAAATCATCCAATTTCTGGTGGACAATTGGTTCCTGGCCAGCCACAATGACAATAGTGATATCCCTAAAAAAAAGGGAGCTATTATAGACACGTGAATATGCTGATAAGGGAAATAATGAAGAAGGAAACAATACCAATTTTTTAGATTTTAATAGACCCATTTGGAATTTTTCTGATATTATATAGAGGAGGTCATATATGTATACGTATATTTTGTAAAAATTACTGTAAAGTCAGTCTTTTGATTGTAACCTCACAAATTCATATTCCAGATCAAAAATTCTCACAACATGAACTTTCTTATCTTTATTTTCCCAAGACCGTAATTTGATGGGCATTCAGTTGCTTTTACACACTTGGTAGGCCATAAGATTATATGACTCATTCATGTATAACCCACAACATATTGTAAAGCCCTATAATGCTACCTATAATAAAGGCGCCTTTTTTTCAATTTTTCTCAATTGGTTTAAGTTAACAAGGAATTGTAGAAAAAGAACAGAAAAAGTTGCACAATCTGATCACACAGCGAAGCACGAGGAATGAACCTAAATCCAGCCATACACAGAGAAAGGAACAACAAATGAGAAGTCAAAACTTTATATAAATTCTTGACTTTAATTTCCTGAAACTCTTTTAACCGAAGATAATAGACTGGATGAATAAATCTGTAATACTTTTGGTAGTGTGAGAATCGAATTTAATGTAGAGAATTAAAGGTAATGAAAGTGATTCCATCTGACGTCTGAAAACCTAAGCAGTATGAAGACACAGCTGGTTCTTGGCTTTAAATTTTTTGTACTATTAAATATTTATATTTTGAAATGTCAAAGTTTGAAGTGAAATATAAGGGTTTTTGTTAACATATTCATATTATTACATTTCACTCTTTCCTTTTTGTAGAATGTCTCTCATATAATAATACGAACAGATGAGGTCCTGAAGGCACTCAAGGTGGTGGCATGTGCATGGAGGTGGGAAGAGAGCTTCGTGACCGTTTCGAGGAGGGGAGAGCAGTTCAATTCCTAGCTAGCCTTGAAGGTGACACAGATTTTGGGAACCTGGACTGCATTCTGAAGATGAAGACTGAAGCAGCCAAAGGGAAAGCTTTGGCAGAGATTGCGGATGAGGATGTGAGGAAGCCGAAGCCGAACCAGAGCGATTCGGACTGAACGATCACAGTGCCAAAAATCTTTTTTTTTGCTTTATGCTTATATGGTTTATACTTCTATTTCCGGTTGGAACTCTGCACAGTAGGTTTGAACTGAAATTTTGGGCTCATGTTGAAATCTGAATGGCCCTGGTTGAATGTAGCTATTTTTGAAAATCAATATAACAAAATTACCGATCAAAAAAAATAATAATAATTTTTAATATATGACAAATATTTTTTCTTTTGTTTGAAAATAAGTTTATAGTCACTATTGTAATTTAATATAATTTTACTACTGAAAATGTGTGTGATTTTTTATAATGTGATATTTTTTTAAAGAATTAATATTTTAATATTATTTATTGTATTATGTTTAATGAAATAATATTGGAAAGACATCACACGCAATAAAAATTGTGTAGAGAAATTTTTCAAGCAAATATTTCAAAAACAAATTAATTGGGGCATAATATTAAGAATGATTTTGCTAAGAGTTATCTCATTATTTATTTAATAAATTTTAAAATGTGAAATGTGTAAGTGTTACTATTATTATCAATTTTTAAAGACATACGATTCTATAGTCAACATAAAATTATAAAGCATCAAAGTGGTTACCACCACCCCTAAACATTATGAAGGTTATTATTAGTAGATAGTGTGTATTCAAAGAAAAAGAATCTTGGGTTGAAAATATAGATAAAATAATTACAATTGCTACAACATTATCTTATAGTAGAAGAAGGAAAAATATCAATGAAATAAATGTCGTCAATCTAGTATGAAAGAAGGTACTTCAATTGAACAAAGTGAATAATCAATTCTTGTATGTAATGGTTCTAATCCTACTCTTGCATCATTGAAATCAAGAATTGGAACTAGAAAAACTAGAATTTTGTAAGAAATTTATGATCAAGGAGAATGCAATCAAGTTTTTCTATATTTTATTATGATCTTATAAATTTTGTTAATGAAATTAAGAAATATCATTGTATTAATGCAATGGCTGAAAAAATAGTATTGAAAATGACACATGGGAGTTAGTAAATTTACTTAAGAAAAAGAATGCATAGTCTAGTAGCTATGAGATTTTCATAGTAATATCGAACTGACTATAATGAAACTTTTGTACCTATAGAAATAGCTGATATAGATAGAATAGTGTTATCATTTTTTATCAATTGAAACTCAAAACACACTCCAAATAATATAAAAAATAAATTATATAAAAATTTAATTTATTAAGAAAATCACATTTTTAAAATAAAATATATATTCAATAGTAATATTATTTTAAATTACAATTGTAATAAAAAATTTATTCTATTATATCCAAATTAAGAAAAATATGATTTCATATATTAATAGTTTTTGTAATTATAGCATTCAACAATTACAAGAAGGGGTTAAGTGTAATGATGTGAGAATCTTAACAAAAACTCTTACATTTAACTTCAATTTTTACATATAAAAATAATAATATTCAATAAAAACTTAAAAACTAAAAAATCTACATCTACATAGGGGAGAAGGCCCTATATGTGTGCATTCTAACTTTGTGCTTTTAAAATTCCTATGTAGATATTTCAAATTATTCTGAATTTTTAACAATAGTTGACTTATAAGTCCCATACTTAAAAAATCCTTTTCAAGTGCACATGGGCAAAAATGATGACACATCAGCTTGCATTTTTGTGAAGACGTCCAAAATGGTTGTAAATTGTGGCAAGGCAAAAATATATGAAAGACTGAAATATATGCACTGAGTCATATGAATTGAATTGCCTCTATCAATAAAAACTCCATGCCATTTAAATTGTTGCCCATCTTCTTTTAATATATAAATAATTTTAGTTGTCTATTTATTTTAAGTTAATTTTTAAATTTTAAATTTTAAATATTTTATCAATATTTTTTAAAACTTTGTCATATTAATAAAGCATAAGAATGGTATGGATAAAGATATCCTTCCAAAAAAAAATAGATTTTTGTTTAAATATTAAACAATAAACTGTTTAAGATATCATTCCCAAAAATAGATTTACATACATCTAGTTTGTGTTGCAAGTGTAATGTTTGTAGCTTTCTAAATTCATATTTAAAAATTACTTATGATAATTTTTTCCTTTTAGTTGTTAAATTAATACTAAGGGACAAAAAGAATATATTACTGAAAAAATAAATTATAGTATAGCTTGTCAAAATTTCTGAGCCTTCATTTCTATTCTCCTATGCTTCTACCCCCATATCATCATATACATGCATATAACCATTCCCACCTCTGATATAATTATCCATGCCACAAAATTGCAAGCATGTATCGTAAACAAAATGATGACAAAACATAAATCCTATCTCTTTATAGTATTAAACTATACTTTTCTTGACAATACAAAAAATACGCTTGGCTTGACTGGCACACTCAAAGCTTTTGACTTTTAGTCCTTGGGCCTACCCTGAACCCTCATGACCACGGTATCGTTTCCCCTTCAAATTTTGCCTTAACAGTGTCCCTTCCCATGAGTCTTAATCAGACACCTTTCCATTTGACAGTTTCTGTTCCCGTGACCATTAATGCCACCCTTTCCCGCTTCAAAGTCTCGTGCACCCCCAGTTACACATTAAACAAAGTTAAACCCTTGCTTCGCACACATCTTTCAGTGCACCCTATTTACACACTAATATTTTTTATCACAATTCAAGCTCCAGTCACTGTACACTGTGAAGTGAGGGTCTATTGTGAAGTGATGGTTGACGAGGGAGGAGAAGAGAGGTCACCGGGTACAAGTAATTCTTTGATGAAACCACATTTCGTTGAGACACTCTATTTTTCACAAGCTGTTGTTTGTTTTAGGAATTTCTTTCAATGTTTACCTTAATAAAATGTTCACGTATCCTCACCATAAATCTACACAAATTCATTCTTATTGTCATTCTATACAAAATTCAATCCAAGGGTCTGACTACGTTAAAAATAAATAAATAATCATTAGCTAATGTTTCTATCTAATTTCAAACTGAAAATGCATTGAATTAAGGGGTTTTTGAGTTGAGTCAAACTTAATTTGAGTAAACCATTTCTCAAAGGCCAAGCATAAACTTGAATCTTTCTAAAGCCTTCTCAAACAACAAATCCATTTTGAGCATATCATGTAACTAGGGTATTCCATGATAACCCACATTTCTTCAAGGCATTATTTTTGACAGTTCAAGTGCATTGTATATGCTATGACGGTGAGCTTGTTGCTAACCATGAATAATATTTTAAAAATTGGTTGATACATAGCTCTAGAGTAATTCATTATGCCATAGCATAGACAAGGCATATAAACTTTCTGAAATTTTGTCAAGGAATAATGAAAAGGCAAGACACGATAGAGTAGTAGAACCATTTTCTGTTGGTCTGTGATGGAATTCAAAGCCCTTTTTTGTCTGTTGGAGTAAACATTGTCAGTCCTATGAATTGTTAAGTTGATTCTGTAGCTGATTTCACACTTGAGTGCTTAGGTTCATGAATGTTGTGAACTATCACCCTTTGTCTAAAACCCCACTTAGTCACTTTTGTAGTTCTGATTGAAGTGCCCACTAAATAGAATGTGAGTAGAGTGCAAATTAATATTTTAATCTTCATTTTGATGTCACATTGTGATCAATGGAGCCACTGCAAT
>NC_081413.1:38986971-38989471 GCF_030272615.1 Cryptomeria japonica | reverse complement strand
ACTAATGGTGTCCTGAATCAAGAAACTCAAGTTTACCATTATTACAAGCAATTGCAACTTGAGGAAAGCTTTGTGTATTTCAGGTGGGTGAATGCTACTTTCACAATGTGGGCAGTAAGGTTATTACAAGGAGACATTGCCACCAGAATATCAAAGGAAGCCACTAAATTGATAAAGAAATATGGAAGTTTCTTCATCCAGTTTCCGAGATTTACCTATCTTTGAGTAGGAGGATTTGAAGGTTATCCACACAAGTTACCTAGGTATGTTGATGATAAGCTCATTTTAGTTGAGCTTTGTCGGCAATTGGTTTCAGTTCAAAAGAAATGTAGAGATAGAAAGAATAAAGGGGTAGCCTTTCCTATTTGTCTCGGGCACTATAGATGTGAGTCAAGTTCAAGAGCAGATGAGGCAGAAAAAGCTTTATCTAAGATCAACTTGTATCCATACCAGATGAGGTTCCCTTTTGATAGCAAGGATTATGTCAAGAACAGCTTAAAGTTAGGTCCTGGCTATTTTCATTTTCCTAATCTTGAAGACTTTTGGGAAGATTGTAAAGATGAGTTCAAGGTTAGAAAAAGAGATTGGACAAGGTTAACTTTGAAGAAAATGAAAGATTTCAAGATGGATTGGACCATAGAAGGCAATGAAGATGATGGATCTGATTTGATTGATCCTATCTATTTTGAGCAAGTCTAGTCCCAACCACTTCCCAGTTTGAATTGGGCAGATCTGGAAATGAGAGATGTCAGAGAAAGAACAAGTTTTGTAATCAAGAATTCTGAAGCCTGGATTAAGAAGAAGATTACTCAAATGACTGCTACCAGACCAACAAAGGAAACTCCAAGAAGGAAAGGAAATCAGCTTGAGAGCTCTACGTCACTGCATTCTTCCCATACTCTAGCTAGGGATACTCCTTCTTACCAGAATACTCAAGGAAGTGATGGAGATGAAGACCCTCCAAGGAGGAACAATCTTTAGAACACATGTGGTGATGAACCTTGACAAAAGAGAAAGAAATCTAGAGCAAAAGGCATAGAAGAAGATTCTATTGCGAATCAAGAAAAAGATCAAGTTCTAGTGGAATTCTTGGATGACACGAGATTTGATGATGGAATGCATTCCATATCTCCCTCAGTTCCCATTGAATCCCCACGACAAGAAGTACAACAAAATACTTTAGTCATGGATTCATCATTTCCAAGCAATCCAAGCGATCAATTTGAAGAAATCAGAGAGGTGACAACAACAATGGTAGCAAGACAAGAAATCATCCAAGAGTCTATAGAAAATTCTTCTTTCCCATGGGTAGAACAAAGTCTATTGAAGAAGAGGAAGGTAGAAAAGCTAGTGGTACCTGAATTTAGTAGCATATCTAATCTCTTTGGAAGAGCTGAAAAACCGAAGAAACTCAAAGTATCCTCAAGAATAAAGACTAGTCCAAATTCAAGGAATATGTGCTTAGAGATTGCTCAACCCATATCTGAGAAGGATACAAATGAGGCCACCTCTGTGGACTTTGTTGTGACAAAGATTGATATGGGACCTTCTTCTCATGAGTCTGATATTCAAAACTTTAATGTGATGGCAGCCAGAATGGTGGAGAGAAGTGAAAAGGATAAGCAATCCAAGGATCAATTGAAACAACAAGTGCACACTTTGTCTTCTTACTTGAGATCCGTAGTTGATACCTCCACTATGCCACTAAGTGTAGATCGCCAACCAATTATATTGACACCAGAAGGAGTAATTGAAAGGAATGTTATGGATAATCTTCAAAAATTCCAAGCCTATGGAAAGGTAATTGAAAGTTGGGTAGAAAAGGTCAAAACTCTTGCATGTGATTTCCTAGTCCAAGCAAAATCTATCCACAATGAGGCCGTAATAAAGAAAAATACTATTGAGCAAGACTTGAAGAATGTCAAGAAAGAGGAAACAGCTTGGAAGGAAATTGTGAATGATTTCAAACAAATGATAGAAATTGGAATGGACACCCTTGCAACTGAGAAAATCCTGCCTAATAATGAAAAAGATTATCTAGAAATATGGATAGAAAGCATTAAATAGAAACTAGTGATCATAGATCAAGTTTCATTAGAGTTAGAAAAGCTCATGCTTTCATGTGCTTGAGTGTGTACCAAACTCCAAGGACAACTCACTACTCTTCTCCCAGATGTGACATTGATGGAAGATTTGCAGGTGTTATAGAATAGCTTCCAGAACATGGTAGATCAGCAGCTTTTTAATAGGACAAACTTCAATGAAAATACCATGGAAAAATTGATTGATATTTACTCTTCCTTGAGAATCTCTATGTCTCAGATACTCAGCATGGTGACAGAACTAAGTGGCATTCATAGAAACTTGAAGACATGGAAAATGAGGATAGCCAACATCCTAATTCCCAAAGGAAAATCTGTCACTTCAGCCATCCGACTTTTTAGAATCTTCAGAGACAAAGGACCTGGACAACATAATGTGCCTACAGAAGCAATAGCCT
>NC_081413.1:38946471-38986471 GCF_030272615.1 Cryptomeria japonica | reverse complement strand
AGATGACAACCTAAAGAACGGGATTTGAATGATGAACTAGAATCCAAATGGATGCAACTAAGCTCCTACTAAAACACCTACTAGAACACTAGGGGGGGATTGTTGATATTTTGGTATGGTTTTGTCATTGATGTCAACACCTACTAAAACACTAGCACTTTGGAGATCTAGCAACATTCATCGGAAAGCAAGTAACTATTGCACAGTTACTGGTATATGGTTCACTGACAGGATATAATGATCACCAGCACTTGGAATGTTATGGAGGACACCTGGTAATGTCGAAGACATCATGTGGACACTTTGTTTTGAAGAATTAATCATTGGTATATTCATATTTGCATATTTTCTTTTACTAACAAATAGGTCCAGGGTTACCTAGGGTTACACCAGCAGGTTTATCTTTTCCAGATCAGCATGGCATGCTATGGAGATGATTAATTATTGTTGTAAATGCTTTAAGCCAACATGTTTAATCAGTTATTGCATTGGATATTATATTGTTTGTAAAATGCTTTTATTGTAATATCTTGTAGAGCCGACCTACTAAAATTGGTCTTAGGTTATGGTATAAATGTAAGATCTTATTAGTAAGATCGAATGTGGAATGCAAAAAAGAATAGTGAGAAGGTATATGCGAGATTAAGCAGAGCTATACACGAAGACATCATTTGAAGGTGAAACTAGGTTTTTGTGGAAACATATCAACATTACACTGGTACTGAATCTAGCATATGAAGATGCTATTTTGTGCAGTACATTCTTATTGGATTTTGTTAGAGTAAAGTAATTAATTAACTTTGCTCTCCTCTTAAGATTTCTCTTTATGCATACATTAGTCATTTAATAATTAATATTTAATTATTAAATGCTCACACCTTAGGGTTAGGTTTTCCTTTTGGTGTTGATCTCCTTTATAAGGATTGATCTCTTGTATTATTCATATTGTTGATTCATTTTTCTCTGATAATACATCTTTTCTCTTTGTCAGAGCCAAAACCCTTGTATTCGTTCTCTCTCTTTCTCTGTGACAGGTTTCTTGCATGCAGGTTTCTTTTGGGTTCTGTGGATTTGTATTTCTCAAATCCTACAGATTTAACCATCCAACTGTAGTCAGTGTGACTCCCATTTTGTGATTGAGTAGTGAGCTCTAGGTTGTTGGCCTTTTTGCATGTGCAGACCCCATTTATGTACACTCACTATCTGCAGTAGTATCATCTTATTGTGGGTAAGGTTTCCCACCTTGGTTTTTCCCCTTACAGGGTTTCCATGTACAAATATTGGTGTTATGTGTTGTGGATGACTTTGTGTTTATGTTTCATGCATTAATCTTTACCGGTATAGCAATTAACTGTTAACACTGTCTACCGACATACTTAACTAGTTTACCGGTATTAAGCATTAAGTTGGTTAAGTTGTTTTTGGTTTGAATTTATTTGACAACTGATTCACCCCCCCCTCTCTCAGTTGTCTCTGGGACCTAACAATTGGTATCAGAGCTTAGTCCTCTTTTTGCAAAAGTTTAACAACTTGAGGAGATCCAATGTCTACTAATTATTTCAGGAAGGACAGTCCTAAACTTGATGGAACCAACTATGGGATATGGAAGATTAGAATGGAGATACATCTGAATTGCATTGGTAAAGACATCTGAGAAGTTACAAAGAAAGGTTATACTATTTTTGTAGTTGGTCAGCCTAGTCCAACTACCTTAGCTAAAGATGAGGAGAATGATTACAAAGCAAGAGAAGCACTTTTGAGCACATTATCAGATCAACAAATCATGGGATTATCAGATAGGTATATTGCTAAAGATATTTGGGATCATTTGGAAACACTGAATGAA
Organism: Cryptomeria japonica; assembly: GCF_030272615.1. NCBI lineage: Eukaryota > Viridiplantae > Streptophyta > Pinopsida > Cupressales > Cupressaceae > Cryptomeria > Cryptomeria japonica. Next base: position 38,984,625 of record NC_081413.1, on the reverse strand, counting down.
GGAGATTCCATAGTCAAGATTGCAAAACTTGAAAGCTTCTGAGTCAGGTATGAACATCTGAAAATGGAAGAAGATGAAAAGAATTTATGCTTTTATGGAAAGAGTAAATGAAATTGTTTTGGGTATTAAATGTTGTGGAGAAACCTTAAGTGAGGATGAAATTGTTTCAAAAATATTAAGAGGATTGCCACTGGCATATAAAATGAAGGTTACTGCTATAAATGAGTTGGGAACAATGCCTAATACATCAGTAACTAGGGATATATTGATTGGAAAAATTTTAGCTTTTGAAATTGAGGAATTTGGTCCTGTTGCTACTATAAAGATAGATTTGGCCTTTAAAGCATCAACATCATGTGCTCCATCATTTGACAAATCAGATTGGAAAGCCTTTTATGCAAGAGAACTTGAAGAAACTAGGAAGGAGAATGAAGAACTTGAAGAACTTGAAGCACTATTTGCAAGGAAAATGCCTAAAGGTCCAATTGGAAGTAAGTATGAAGGTAAAGCACCCTTTAAATACTTTAACTACAACAAGATTGGTCATATGGCTTCGAGATGCCTTGATAGACATGCTAGACTAAGAGAAGAAGCTAGAAGAACATACAAGCCTAATACTAAATATCAGAGGTACAAATTTAAGAAGAACAAAGATAAATCTTGTTACATTGCTGATGAAGGTGTGACTGATGATTCTGATGAGGATCCAATAGACAATGGATGGGTTTTTGTTGCTATAACAGAAGATCAATCAGCACCTACTGCTCAACCGGTAGAACAAGCCCTAGCAGCTAAAGTTGAAGTAAAGGATGAATGGATCATTGACTCAGGATGCTCACATCATATGACAGGAGACAAAGGTAAATTCTTGAACTTTCAAGAATACAATGGAGGTTTAGTAAGATTTGGAGATGACAAAGCCTATTCAATCAAAGGTAAGGGTACAATATCTCTTGATGGTAAGCATAACACTGACAATGTCTACTATGTTGAAGGATTAAAGCATAATATTTTAAGTGTTGGTCAATTGGTTGAGAAAGGATTTCAGTTACAATTTAAGAATGGAAAATGCAAAATCATGAATAGAACTGGTTTAGAAATTGCAACCGGTAATCAGACTAGAGGTAATATCTTTCATTTGAATAATAGTGAAAAGGCATGCTTGATTGCACATATAGATGAAAGTTGGTTATGGCATAAGAGACTCTGTCATGTAAACTTTGATTGCATGGTAAAGATCAGTACTTCTAAGGTAGTTAGAGATCTACCTAAAATTGTCAAACCTCAGAATACAATTTGTAAGGAATGCCAATTTGGAAAACAAGTTAGAGCTAGTTTCAAAAGTATTCCAGAAAAATCCAATAATGCTCTTGATTTGATTCACACTGATTTATGTGGTCCAGCTAGAACTAAAAGCTTACAAGGTGATAGATATTTCATGCTAATTATTGATGATTATTCTAGAATGTGTTGGGTTACTTTTCTTAGAGAAAAATCAGAAGCACTTGGAAATTTCAAACTGTTCAAAGCAATGGTTGAAAATGAAACTGGTAAGAAAATCAAATGTTTAAGATCAGATCAAGGAGGAGAATTCACATCTAAGGACTTTAATACATTCTGTGAAGTGAATGGAATCAGAAGACAACTATCAACACCTCAGACACCACAACAGAATGGAGTTGTTGAAAGGAAAAATAGAACTATCTTGGATGCAGCAAGAAGTATGTTATTTGAAGCAAATTTACCACATGTGTATTGGAGAGAAGCAGTCAGCACAGCGGTCTATACATTCAACAAATTTCACATCAAAGGTGAAACCGGTAAGACCCCTCATGAACTATGGTTTGGTAATACTCCTACTCTTAAGTATTTCAGAATTTTTGGAAGTAAATGTTATATTAGAAGAGATGAGTATATTGGCAAATTTGATCCTAGAAGTGATGAAGGAATATTTCTTGGTTATTCATCTAAGAGCAAGGCATATAGATGTTTTAACAAAAGATTGCAGAAAATTGTTGAAAGTACAAATGTAATAAAAGATGAACAATTCAGAGGAACTTCAAGGTATATAGACTCTGAATCGGCAATAGAAATTGTGACAAATGAACCTACTCTAAATCCATCGGTACAGAATGAAGATCCACTTACCCCGGTACCATCAGAGGATTCCACAGTAATTGAAGAACAACAACAAACTAAGACACCCCGGTATGTAAGATTGAATCATTCTGAAGATCAGATAATTGGAAACAAATTCAAAGGAGTTATGACAAGAGGAAGATTGGCAAATGAAGAGGTATGTCTTATTTCTCAAATTGAACCATCATCTGTTAATGAGGCATGTGAAGATAAATTTTGGATTAAAGCTATGGAAGAAGAATTAGAACAAATTGAGAAAAATAATACTTGGACATTAGTTCCCCGACCTAAAGATAAAAATGTAATTGGAACCAAATGGGTATTTAGAAATAAACTTAATGAAGATGGTAAGGCTGTCAGAAATAAAGCAAGACTAGTATGTAAGGGATATTCTCAGAAAGAAGGAGTTGATTATAATGAAACCTTTGCACCGGTAGCTAGAATTGAGGCAGTCAGATTATTCTTGGCTTTTGCAGCACACAAGAACTACAAAGTTTATCAAATGGATATTAAATGTGCATTCTTGAATGGAGATCTTGAAGAGGAAGTATACATTGAACAACCTAATGGATTTTCTTTGACAGATGACAATGATCTGGTTTGCAGGTTAAGAAAAGCTCTATATGGACTGAAACAAGCCCCAAGAGCTTGGTATGCAAGGTTGGATAAGTATCTTTTAAAGATTGGTTTTACAAAATTAAATACAGACAACAATTTATATTACAAAATAACTAATGATGACATCTTGATCATAGAAGTATTCATTGATGATATAATCTTTGGAGGAGAAGATGGATTATGTAAGGAATTTTCTATTAAAATGCAGCAAGAATTTGAAATGTCTATGATTGGAGAAATAAAAGTCTTTTTAGGATTGCAGATTTCACAAACTGACAAAGGTATATTTTTGAGTCAATCCAAGTACTTGAAAGAGTTACTAAAGAAATTTGGGATGGAGAACTCTAAACCAGTAAGCACACCTATGACTAAAAATGACAAATTATCTCAAAGGGATGAATCTACGCCTGTTAATCCAACTAGATACAAATCTATGATAGGAGGTTTACTATATTTGACACAAACCAGACCTGATATTATGAATGCAGTATGTATTGTTTCTAGATTTCAAAGTAATCCTAGAGAAAATCATGAATCAACAGTAAAAAGGATTTTCTGGTACTTACAAGGCACTGCAAATCTTGGATTATGGTATCCTAGAGATGAAAATTTTGATCTATGTGCATACATAGATGCAAATTGGGTAGGAGATGTGGATGCTAGAAAAAGCACCACTGGCAGAGCATTCTTTCTTGGGAAGATATAAGTTTCTTGGTTAAGTAAGAAACAAAGTTGTACATCTTTATCAATAGTAGAATCAGTATATGTTGCAGTAGCAACTAACTGTACACAGGTACTATGGCTTAAGCAAATGTTGAAAGACATTAAGGTAAAATGCAAGGAACCTATTACTATATATTGTGATAACACTGCAGCAATTGATATATCTAAGAATCTGGTATTACATTCTAAAACAAAACATGTTTCTATCAAACTAAATTTTCTAAGGGAAAAAGTTGAAGAAAAAGAGATAAAACTGGTTTATGTGAATACTAAAGAACAACTTGCAGATATTTTCACAAAACCTTTGCCTAAGGAGACTTTTGAATATCTCAGAGATCAACTTGGATTCATACCATCACTGGTAGAGACTTAGACAGTTGATGATTGTCATCAACTGGTAGAATTTATAGAGAAATCTTTTACTCCGGTCTTTGATGAGGAAGCTACTTCTCAGGGGGAGTAGTTGGTATATTGAATTGATTGGTCTTTTGTATATGAACTTGATTTTATTATTGTAACTTTGGCATTTGATGTCAAAGGGGGAGAGATATCAATGGAAAAACACATTATCCTTTTAAGGAGAGATTGGTATTAAAAAACTTTGGATAACACATGTTGCTCCTAGGGGGAGAGATTGTTGATTAGGAGAGATTGTTGGTTTTTGGTATTTGGCATTTCTGTTTTGGCACTTTGATGGTTTTTCCATCTTGTGTTGCCATCAATGCCAAAGGGGGAGATTGTTGATATTTTGGTATGGTTTTGTCATTGATGTCAACACCTACTAAAACACTAGCACTTTGGAGATCCAGCAACATTCACCGGTAAGCAAGTAACTATTGCATAGTTACTGGTATATGATTCACCGGTAGGATATAATGATCACTGACACTTGGAATGTTATGGAGGACACTTGGTAATGTCAAAAACATCATGTGGACACTTTGTTTTGAAGAATTAATCATTGGTATATTCATATTTGCATATTTGCTTTTACCGACAAATAGGTCCAGGGTTACCTAGGGTTACACTAGCAGGTTTATCTTTTCCAGATCAGCATGGCACACTATGGAGATGATTAATTATTGTTGTAAATGCTTTAAGCCAACATGTTTAATTGGTTATTACATCAGATATTATATTGTTTGTAAAATGCTTTTATTGTAATATCTTGTAGAGCCAACCTACTAAAATTGGTCTTAGGTTATGGTATAAATGTAAGATTTTATTTGTAAGATCGAATGTGGAATGTGAAGAAGAATTGTGAGAAGGTATATGTGAGATTAAGTAGAGCTATACACGAAGACATCATTTGAAGGTGAAGCTAGGTTTTTGTGGAAGCATATCAGCATTACACTAGTATTGAATCCAACATATGAAGATACTATTTTGTGCAGTACATTCTTATTGGATTTAACCATCCAACTGTAGTCAGTGTGACTCCCATTTTGTGATTGAGTAGTGAGCTATAGGCCATTGGCCTTTCTGTATGTGCAGACCCCATTTATGTACACTTACTTTCTACAGTAGTATCATCTGATTGTGGGTAAGGTTTCCCACCATGGTTTTTCATTTTATAGGGTTGAAGGCCTAGGAATGGATGGTCAAGATTGATTATTAATCAAGGGCTAAGATTGAAGGCTTAGCCTTGTGAGAAGTGTCACAAGGGGGAGTGGGGTGAAAAGGTCAATGTGGTCCTAGACTTGGGAGGAACAAAGGTCCTAGGGGAAATGGGGATATGTGCTCACACATGTGTGAGCAACCTTGGGAGGAACAAAGTAGATTAATTAGAATAATGAGGGGATTAGATAGGTTCTAGAAGGATATTAGGATGCTAATGATAAATGTAGGAGAATGCAAGTGGGGGGAATAATACGTATTTTTCAGATGAATAAAAGGTTTATTTTAGCCAGAAAGGTGCAACTTGCATTTGTAGGATTTTGCAAGTTAGGGGATCATTTACAAATAAATAATGGTTTATTTAAATGCAAGGGAATTTTTAATCAAATGTAAATTTAATTAAAAGGGAAAAGGCTATTAATTAAATAAATAAGATTTATTCAATTAAGTGGGTAAAGAGTATTTAATCAAACCTTATTTTAATTAGTGGGCTCGATTAGAAGAAAGGGTAATTAATCAAATATGCAATTTAATTAATAAGTAAATAAGAAGAATAGGGATATTAATTAAACATTAGTCTATTTAATAGGTGATTAAATGATAATTAAATGAATAAAATCTATTTAATTAATTATGCTAGTTTTAGGTGTCTACACTCATAATTTGAATTTTGGATGAAAAAAGAAGGAATGTTGTCATAGCCTTTAACTTGTCAATTATGTATAATCTCTTGAAGTTTCTCTTATATATAGTAAGCACTATTTCTTAACATTTTTTTTTTAATTTTATGATTTTAATTCAAAAGTTGTCTTATTTAATTATTTCATCTTGATGTGACCATGGGCATTGATATGATGAAAAGAATTTTGGATTCTTGATATTTGAATTTTTTGACATAGAATTTGAAAATTTCTATAAAGATGAAATCTTCATTTTAGAAATCAACAATTACTAAATTTCTAAATTTTATAGAACTTTACTATGCATTGACTTAAACAATAGTTGTTTTTTTTATAATTGTATCTTATTGAAAACAATTCGTTTTACTAAAAATAGTGTATGTATAAATTATAATATTTTTAATTCTCCATTATTTAGATAAAAAGATTACTTATTGAAAAAAAAAAATCCTCCTCAAATCGTGAAGAATGAGTCAATAGAAGTTGAAGGGACTATTGAATAAATTATGGGAGCTTGATGAATGATATTGAAATTATTTTGTCATTATTTATTCTACTTCTACATTGCTTGACTTATGATTGCCTTTGTTTATTCCCAAATCTTTCAAATATACTCAAAGAAAGGTTGACATTTGATAGTCTATATGACCATTTTTTAAATTTTAAACGTCTATTACAATCTTGTCATTTTAGATGTCCCTATTGGGAATTGAACTTGGGTCTCCACAGTGAGATATAAAATAATAATTAAATTATTTGAATTCTTTTATTAGAAATATAATTTATATTTTTTTATATTTAATATGCATGATAAAATTGATGAATGTATTTAATTTATGAAAAAAAATTAAATGTTTTCATAAATTAATCTTTTTTGATAATTTATATTTTTTTCAAAACATAAAATTTAAATCATTCAAATCCTCAAACCATCTTAAATTTTCATGACAAAAACTTTATTGACTAAAAATGAAAATATAATAAACTTTTATTTTTAATTAATTAATTATAACATCTCCTACCAAATCACAAAAATGTAGACATCTCCTACTTTTTATATTGAATGCTGCTCCTTGTTGACGTGTCTATGTCTAACGATACCATTGACCATGTTTTTTAATTAATTAATAATTAAACTATAATGAATATTTATTTTTCAATTAATTATTAGACATGATCAATGATACAATATGAATGCTGAATAGACATTGCATTGTAGCAAGTCTTAATATAACATAGTCAACTTGTATCGAAATTGCTTATTCTTCATTTAATTTATTCTACTTTTATACTGTATGACTTACGATTGCCCTTGTTTAAATGGTAAGTCTAGCAAGTCTAGTCAATTCTATCTTCTCATATTTCATTCCCTTCAAAAATCTCTTCTTGTTACGCCGAGAGGCGTTCCTATACAGTCACAGCAAGGGGAGTGAAGGATAGAATAAAAGTAGAATATTCTGTGTAAACCCAAAAGAAACAATTAATATTTTGGCAGTTACATTTTCAAGAAGTTGGATGGTCATTTCATAATATTTTATTTTATTAAAAAAAACCACACATCTACTGATTACTAAAATTGTGTGTATTTATAAATGCAATATGAAAGGGTTATGAAGTGGTCAATTAGAGTTCTTCATGCATGCTACAATGTTCAATACACAATATTAAATACTTCACAATTTTATCAATGAATTGCAATATTTGTAGAGGAATTCTTTGGCAAGTTCTCTAATTTGCTCACTGGTAAGTTTCGATTTTCAATGCAAGAGTTTGATTAGCATTCAACTTGAATAACCATAAATTATTATTTTTATCCAGGTGCTCTGATTCACATTTACCTTGCATAAGTAATGTGTTTCTAGTGCGCTCAATGAGGAAGGAGGCATCATGCTTTTTCTCTGTATTGTTTTAGTTTTATATATATATGCCCAGACTTCTGGTATATACCTCTCTTTTTGTGCTTGATTTATTTATTCTTTGTTTGTGAGTTTTGTTGTTTATATTGTGCATTTTTCTTGTTTTCTAGGTTACTCCTATTGACAGTTTGCAGAACAACGAATAGGTCTTGCAAAAAATTTCAGCAATTTGTTGGCTTAGATCCCCAATCATCTCGCGCATCACTTGGATTTTATATTTTTTGCAAGATTGGAATACTTGTGCGATCTCCACATTCTCCAATGCCAAGCTAATCTTCTCCAAGGAATTGTTCTATGTTTTCACAAGTTTTCATCACATCAAAAAGGCTTGGTAATAAGATCAAACCCCATGAAGTTATGGAGATGCTAAAGGAATTTTTTGTGCTCAAAAGCATCTTCAATATTCGAGACTATATTTCTGCCATAAGATGATTTAGGGTTTCCGATTTTCTCTGTATTTTTATCACTTCTTGTAGTTTCTGATTTTCTGAAGAATTAACAATTAGTATGAGTTTTAATTTTGATTTAGATGCCCCACCTGTCTGCATTAATAAACTAGGGGCATCTATTCCTTTTAAATATATTGTGTTATCATGGAACTCCATTAAGTTTTCTCTATATTCATTGCAATCTGATTCACAAATTAAGAAAAAGTATTGCATTTAGAAAGGACTATATTATACGAATCTTAAATTTATGTTGTCAATTGATTTACAAATGGTTTGAAATGAAAAATGCAAGGAACAAGCAAGAAAAAATAAGTTGCAACTGCAATAATGTAGAGCACAAGTTAAGAGAGGATTGCATGCTTATTGCCCATGATTTAATTGATTTAATTTGATTGATTGGAATAATAATATATATTATAATTATATCATTTATTAAAATTAAAAAAATTTAATATATTTTTTAATGTACAAAAGTAAAAAAGGTTCCATTTATATCTAAATTTAGTTTTAAATTTGATGATTTATTTAAATTTTATAATTTCAAATGAATTGCATGGAGAAAAAGTAAGATAAAATAGAAATGTTACTTAGAAAAAATATAGAAAGATTCTATTTACAATAGAAATGTTACATACGAAAAATATACAAAGATTCTATTTACATGGGAAAAGCAAAAATAGAATAGATATGTTGCTTATATATCTAAAAAAAATTAGAAAGGTTTTATTCACATCTAGATTTTAGTTTCAAATTTGTTCTTAAATTAATTATTTATTTATTTATAAATTATAAAAAAATAGTTTAATTTTATAATTTAAATTGTTTTGCATGAAAAAAAAAAATTTAATTTTATAGTTTAAAATGATTTTCATGCCAAAAAAAGGTAAAATATAATAGAAATGTTTGTTAGGCAAAATATAGAAAGGTTCTTATTTACATGCAAAAAGGAAAAATAGAATAGAAATGTTGTTAATTAAAATTTAGAAAAGTTTTATTCATATCTAGAATTTAGTTTCAAAATTTATTCCTAAATTAATTGTTTAATAATTTATAAATTAGAAACATAGTTTAATTTTATAATTTAAATTGATTTGCATGAAAATAAAAAGTATCATGGATTTTTGTCTTTAATCATATATTTTATGTATACTTCATAAGAAAAACCTTATAAATGAAAAAATGTAACTAAAAGAAAATAAAAATATCAATGACTCTTTAAGGTAAGACATGTGTGAAAGGTCATTTAAGCTTTTAGAAATTACTATTATAATTTAGGGTTAAGTTAAGATTAGGGTTTAATCAAGGAAGGGTATATTTTTTTATTATAATTACTATTAGAGTTATGATTTGAGATCCATAAAATGGTACAAATATAATTTATATATAAATAATTATTTTAGAAAAACAATCATTGAAAATAAAAATATATTATTTATTAAACATTCATCATCTTAAATTTTAATAAACTATACTTAAAGTATTGTGTAATTTTGTCTTTGATGGTATATATATATGTATAAATTGTATTGTGTAATTATGCTTTTAATCATATATTTATGTATACTTTATAAAAAAATAACCTTATAAATAACTAAAAGGAGATGAAAATATCAACAACCCTTTAAGTTAAAAGAGGTGTAAAAGGTGAAATGAGCCTTTAAAAATTACTAATATAACCCTAATTGAACCGTAATTAACTCTAATATAACCTTAATTGAACCCTAATAACCTAACCCTAAAATTAATCCTAACCTTAATTAAACCTTATCTTGAACAACAATATAAACCCTAGCATAGTCTTAACCCTTAACCCAACAAGTGACATTGACCTTGACCCTAATTAAACATTTATGCTAATGTAACCCATAACTTAACCTAACCCTAAATAAATTAATCCTTATTAAATATTAACCCTAACCTTAAACTCAAGCTTTATTATAGAACCCTAACCCTAACAACATGTTTTATCCTTGAAATCTAACCTTATTTGAATCATAAGCATAAGCATAACTATAATCCTTATCCCTAACCCTAACCATAACACTAATTGTAACTCTAAACCTTAACCCATTTAATCTAACCCTAACCCTAACCACGATGTAAACCCTAACCATAATCTAAACCCTAAATCTAACTCTAACACTAACCCCTAATCCTAAACCCTAAACCATAATAATAATCCAACATAACCTAACCTAACTTCACTTTGACCTTATCCCTAATATCTATGCTAATGTACTCCTTAACCCTAATTAAACCTTAATGGTAACCCTGAAAGTGAGCCTTATTATAGAACCCTATAATTAAACACTACCTACAACTTGAGCCCTAACCCTAAACTAAACACTAATTGCAGTTGAACTCAAATCCTAATTTAACCCTAACCTTAACACTATTGTAACTGAAGCATAACCTTAATTATAACCCTATTTGTAATCTATTACTAACCTTAAGTATAATGTAACCCTTGTCAAAATCAAATCCTAACCTTGACAATATCTCCAATCTACACCTAATTGAACCCTAACCATAAGTACTGACCATACTTGAAAACTAAACATAACGCAACCCTAAACCTAGTTGTAACCCTAAAATTAAACCTTAACTACAACTTGAACCCTAACCTAACCATAATTGAACCCTAACCATAATTATAGCCTAAGCTTAACCCTAAACAAAATCTTACTATAATTTCAATCTAAGCCTAAAATCAACTCTAATCCTAGAATTAAACCCTACCTATAATTTGAACTATAATCTAACCATAATTGAACCCTAACCATAAACTAAGCCCTAGCCTTAATTGAACCATAATTCTAATCATATTCTAGCCCAAACCCTAACCCTCAATTAACTATAATCCTAATTTAACCTTAACCCTAATGTAATTGAATCATAACCCTATTTCTAATGTTGATTGAACTCTAATACTAACCTCGACTATAGTTAAACACTTACCATAATCAAATGCTAGCCTTGATAAAACCCCTAATTAAATTAAATTTAATCCTAACCCTAATTGAACCTTTGGGTTAACATAACCATAACCCTAATTAAAACTTAACTCTAACCTTAAAATCAAGCTTTATTGAAGGAGCCTAATCCAAACATCATGCTTCATACTTAAACTTTGACTACATTTGAATCCTAACAGTTACTTGAAGGGTAATAAAACCCTAATTAATTGAACCCTAACCATAAATGAAAAATTATGTGTATAACCTTATTGAATATTAATCCTAATCTTAACATTGATTCTAATCAATCACCCACCCTAACCCCACACATTAACCTAGAATAGTAACCTTAATCATAACCTAACCTTAACACTAACCTCAATATAGCCTTATCGCTGGCCCTAATTGAACCCTAACCATAACTCAACCCTAAACTTATCTGTAATCTTAACCCTAACACTAATCATGATGTAAACCTAACCCTAAACACAATCATAACAATAACAATATCCCTAATCCTAATTCTAACCCTAACCTAGCAGTAACCTTGAACCCTAGCCATAGAAACAATCCTTTGTCCTAACCCTAAAGATTAACCCCAACCCTAGCAATAATCCTTTGTCCAAAACCAAAAGCCTAACCCTAACCATAGCCCTAACCATAACCCAAAACATATCCCTATCCCTAGCCGTATACCTATATCTTAACTCTAAACTAATATCTTAGCCCTAAACCCTAATCCTAACCCTAACAATAATGTAAACCTAAGCCAACCATATACCTAAGCATAATCCTTAGCCTCAACCCTAGATGCTAACCCTAACCCTAACTACTATATTAAATCCTATCCTTAACCATAACCAAAATGTTAAATGTAACCCTAACCCATACCCTAAACCATAATTATATCCCTAAACGTGTGTTTAACCCAAACACTAAACATAACCCTAATCCTAACCATGATGTAAACCCTAACCATAATCCTAATCCTTGACCCTAAACATAATCCATAAACCATAACCATAACCATAACCCTAAACCCTAACCCTCATCATAATCCTAACAATAACCCAAACCAACCAAAACCTAACTTTAACTCTCAAATTTTTGCTAAATATGACATAAACCCTAACCCTAATCAAAACCATATTTCTAACTATGATCCTACCATGATCCTAACCTTGACCCCAACCCTAACCATGATGTAAATCCTAACCCTACCCATTATTTAAATCCTAACCATAACTTATCCCTAACCCTAACCTTAAACCTAACCGTAATCATAACCCTAACCCTTAACCCTATCCCTATCCCTAACCCTTATTATAATCCTAACCCTAAACTTGACCCTAAACTTCATCTTACTATAATTGAAACCTAACTATAACCTAACCTTAAATTCCACTCTAATCCTAGAATTAAACCCTATTAATCTATATTCCTAAAGTTAACCCTAACCCTAATTGAAATGTAATTTTAATTGAACTCTAATCCTTGACTAGTATTAACCCTCATCTAGCCAAAACCCTAACTATAAACTTAACCCCAACCATAACCCTAACCATAATCCTAAACCTAAAGCAAAAGCAAACCTTGATGCTAACCCTACCCATTATCTTAACTCTAACCCTAGCCCTAATAATGATGTAAACCTTAACCCTAGCCATAATACTAACCTTAACCCTAACACTAAACCCTAACTCTACATTAAATAATCATAAATCAAGTCATAATCCTAACCCAACCCCAGTTATAATCATAACCCTAACCCTAACTATAATTATGGTCACCCTAACCCTAAATTCGATATAAACCTAAACATAATTGAAACACTAACAATAAACCCTAACCCTAACCATAAACTTAACCCTAACATGGAAACCTAACCATAACCATAACCCTAATTGGAATCCTTAACTCTAACTTTGACCATAATCTAAAGCTAAACAAAACCTCAACCTTCATCCCAACCCTAAGCATAATATAAACCCTAACCATTATCATCACCTTGACCTTGAAACCTAACCTTCATCACAACCCTTACCCTAGCCTTAACCCTAACCCTTACCCTAACCCTAACCCTAACAATGATGTAAACCATATCCTTGACCATAATAGTAACCTTAACCCTAACCCTAACACTAAGCCTAACCCTAATCCTAATAGTAATCCTAAATCCTAATGCTAAACATAATTCTAAACCTACACCAAACCCTAACCTCGATGTGAACCCTAACCACAACCCTAACAATTATGTAATCCTTAACTCTAACCACAATACTAACCTTAACCCTAACCCTATCTGTAACCATAATAGTGAGCATTAAATAATTTTTTATACTATCATTAAATAAAAGTCTAATAAATATCTTACAATTTTGTATATTAGAGATATCAATTTTGTATATGCTTTAATCTTGTAACACATAAATATTTATTAAAAATAGTCTAAATGGATATATACAATTTTGTATATCTCCACATAATAATATAATAATATAATTCAATGCAAGAAAAAGATACTATATAACTATATATTACATTTATTTTATGCTTTTCATGTCACGTCGCTACTAGCTTATATACTTTAAATTTTAATTTAATCTATATAAAGTACGCCGAGAGATATCCTTCTCAAGGTGCCTAATTTTAAACCCTAAAGTCAAATATGCGCCTCAAGAAAGATATCTCTCAGCGTACTTTATATAGATTAAATTAAAATTTAAGATATATAAGTTAGTCTATTTATAGTAACTACCTAGTTGAACTAAAACACTCGATGGCGCCGATGACGAAGTTAGTTTTGCTGGGTGTTATTCCCCTTTTTCTTCTCTGCTTCTGCTGCGGATGTATCCACAGGGAAAGGGAAGCTCTTCTTCACATTAAAAATAACTCTTCTGATCCCTCTTATTTTTATTCATGGGAGAAGGGAACAGATTGTTGCGACTGGGACGACATATCCTGCAGTAACACCACACATCAAGTCGATGTTGTTCATCTATTCGGGCTTTATACTATGGAAGGAGGCATCATATAGCAAAGCTTATGCACCCTCACTTTTCTTCAAACCATAGAATTCTCTTTCAGTGGAATATCAAGTACTCTCCTCTCTAACCGATCTATTGCTTTCTACCAATCATTTGAGTGGTAATATCCCAAATTCTTTAGGCAACCTTTCCTTGCTCGCTAATTTGGATGTTTCTTATAATGCTTTAAGTGGTTATGTCCCAGATTCCATGGGGGCTTTGTTTTCACTAGAATACTTTGATCTGTCTTACAACCAGCTAAATGGAACTCTTCCTTCATTTTCAAGACTCTCCTCCCTTTTGAAATTGGATGCTAAGGGGAATGCCTTTGCTTCCTCAATGCTACCCTCTTCACTTATGTATCTCCATCTCACATTCAATAGCCATCAGATAATTTCAGAGGCTTTCTTTCACAACCTTCATAGATTAGATGACCTATTTCTGTCTAATTGTGAACTTAATCTCGGTATTACCTGGATTCCATCATTCCAGTTATCCAGCTTACATATGACATCAGGTAAGATAGATGGTCAAATCCCATCGTGGATTTCGACTCGATTCTCAATTGTAGAGTTGCAATTAAATGGCAACAATCTTGTTGGAGAAATTCCCTTTTTGCTAATGGATATGAGCTTACTACAGTCAATCAATCTCATAGCAAATCATCTGCAAGGTCGCCTTTTTCTAAACACTTCAACTCTAAAGGTCTTGGATGTGTCTCACAATGAATTAAGTGGACAACTACTATCAATTTGGCTTCCTAGTATACAAATATTGTTACTGAACCACAATTTCCTAACTGGAAATATCCTTACAACCTTACAGTTTAGCTCTTCACTATTTATGTTAGATTTGGCAAATAATCAGTTGAATGGAATGATCCCTCTAAGCTTAGCCAATTGTTCCCAACTTCAAATATGGGGGGAATGATTCCGTATCAGTTTGGTGAGCTAAGTAAACTGTAGTCACTAGTGATAAAGAATAATCAGTTGAAAAGATCATTCTCTCCCTCCATATCAAACTGCACAAAATTATAATTTCTATAATATTGGGCAAAACTTATTGAAAGGACACATTCCAAAGTCAATTGGAAACCTTTCAAAGCTCAAAGTCTTGGCAATGAGGAAGAATAGTTTTGAAGGTAGCATTCCTATTGAAATTGGGTAGTTGAAGCACCTCCAGATCTTGAACCTTTCGTCAAATCACTTATCAAGGCTTATACCACATAGAATTTTAAATTTACAAGCAATGATGATAGAACCACACTAGGAATTTAGCATGATTTAGTTTCAAAGTACCACACCACTTGCTAATGCAACAACATCTTACATGTATGAGAATGGGTTGAATACGGATTCCAAAGGCAAAGATGAGCACTACAAATATGTTTTCCCCAACATGGTGTCGATAGAACTTTCAAACAATCAACTAAATGGAGATCTTCTCTTTGATTTAGGAAAGTTGAAGGGGTTGAAACTGCTCAACCTTTCCATAAATAATCTTTCCAAATAGTATTGTACAAATGATATGGTTGGAAACAATAAATTTATCTACAAATCATTTTTCTGGACCAATTCCTTCAGATCTTGGTTCCTTGAATTATTTGGAAGTCCTCAATTTTTCCAATAACAACCTTTCTGATAGTATACTTGAAGGAGGACACATGACAACATTTAGTAAATCTTCTTATTTAGGGAATCCAAATTTATGGGAATGTCCACTACCTAAGAAATGCTCTTGGATAGAATTTGCTCCAGCTCCTCCTCTTGTTTCTACATCTACTAATGAAGCAAAGAAAAGTGTGTGGTGTGAGATTGGAGTGGGATTGTCATATGGAGCAGGGTTTGCAACAACGGTGGTTTTTATTGTATTAAGAAAGAAGTGGGGACAAAAATACTTTGAGGGAGTTGATTTGGTCTTGGAATTCCTTTTCTCATGGCTCCACAATTTAACATTGTGAAATTCTCTTTCTTTTGTTAAGGTGAGTCAATTCAAAGATATTATAATTTTTTGAAGCTCATTCATTTTTTCCTAAAAAAAAAATATTATAACCTTTTTTTTATATTTATGTGTTTTGTGGATCTTGGAGTTATTGTAAGCGATTCCTACATACATTAATAATGTTTTATTTGTTATTTGATATTTTGAATAGAGGTTATCTTTTGTTTCTATAAAAACTACCATTATTACTTCAAATTGTTGATAAATCTTAATTTTTTCATTCTATTTATATTTTTTCAATATTATATTAGATAATTTTATTTGCAAAGCTTTAAAAAAATATATTTTGATAAATATATAAGATGGCATTGGCATTTTTTTTTCTATTATCAACTTTTAAAGTGGTTAATGGAAATATTGTTGAAAGATTGCCTTTGACATTTTGGGTATACATATATTTCATGACACTATAATTAAGAGAACTAAAATTTGTCACTCATATTATTCCACACAATAAATATAAGTACATTTCTTATAATTTTAATTTTTGATGAAGAAAAAGGAATATTGTCATAGCCTTTAACTTTTCACTTATGTATAATTTTTTCAAGTATATGATAACACTATTTCTCAACATTTTTTTCCATTTTATGATTTTAGGTTAGTAGTTTTATTTTATGTGATTTTTCTATTTTTATATGTTTATATCTATTGATAAAAATTATTGTGAATTCATAATAAAAATTATTATAAATTCATGTTGAATTAAAAAAATTATAAAGTCAATGGCTTGCAATATGCGAAGAAAAGTAGTCAAGAGCTCATGGGTCATTCTTGCGTTTGAATCACACGATCATGCTCCAGAAAGAAGAATGCTTACTGCAAGTCGATTTGCAGTCCTAGATTGTCATCCTTAGCCATTAAGTCTTCCTCTCCTAGGAAAATCATTTAATGCTCTTCTATAAAATACTCCCATGAGAGGGAATGGTAACTTCAGGACTTGCTTCCTGATTCCATATTGAAAGGGCAAGTGGCTAATGAATGGAAGGAGGTTAGAGGCAAGAGAGCCCAAAGGGCTATCAATTTGCAATCCAGGATTGAACAAGATGGTAGAATGGGAATCAATATCAGACACAACCATGGGGATAGGATTTGGATTACTCCAATCACCTCCAGAACCCCTAGTTTTGCCTTAGGAGCCAACATGATCCCTCTGGTTATGAAGAGGAATCCTAGGAGAGCCTCTGACCTCCCTTCCCTGAGAGCCCATCCAAGGCTAGAATCAAGTCTAGGGTTTGGTCCTAAACCCTCTAATGCTCACATATCCATGACCTACCTTCCTTGAGAGGACCCTCTCTGGGGTAGTGCAAATCCTAAACTCTCAAGGAAAAAGGTTTTAGAGTGCAAATATATCTGGTACCATCGGGTGAATCTACTCAATGGGGAACCTGGTCCCAAAGCATGTATTTGGAAGAATAGCTCTCAAAGTCAAAGACGATTGAGTAGTGATAACCCTAATTTGGAGACCAGAGAAGAAATTTTTGCCATGAAATTAACGATTCGTTGCAAAAAATTGGGTGTTTTTGTCAAATGGTGTGGGAATGGGCAGCCTATTGAGGAAATCGCTAGTTGGTGGGAGTAAGAATATGCGGTCTAGGTAAGTATTATCTCTCTCAATAATAATTTTCTATTCATTGGCTGCAAATAGGAAGAATCAAAACATGAATTATTATGTGGGGATCTTGTGTTTTATAAAGGCTTCAATTTCATTTTCATTGATTGACATCCAAATTTTAATCCATGTTCATATAAATTTAATAAGATGTCAAAGTGGATTATCTTTAGGAATCTTCTTGTGGAGCTTATGAATGCTTAGGTCCTTTTCAAACTTGGAGACAAATTAGGAGGTTTTGTAGATTTGGAAGAGACTTGGATTCATTTTGCAGATTTGAAAATTCTAGTTAACTTGGGTATCAATCTAACTAAACTCAGTAACATAGATTTCATTACAGCCAATGTAAAATACCTCATTAAACCCGAATTTTATACAAGACCGGTGTTAGATAACATTGCCTTCAGGCTCAAGAATCCCCTTGTTAAAAAGATCCCCCCTCAGGCTCCCTCCATGAAGAGTAAAGATAGTGATATATGTTTCTATAAAGATAGGGGTGGCTTCATTGTTAGCGTTGCCCATTTTGGGCAGGTAGAAGATGATAAACAATCTAATTCTTTTGCTCATATTGAAGAAGGGGAGATTGCAGAGAATAAATTGGATGGTATCCCCTCTGAGATGGTGACCGTTATGGTAGAAATCAAACTAAAGGTGAATGCAGAGGTGACACCTTCTAGAGCAATAATGGACTCCCCTTGTCTTTCTCAGGATAATGATACCCCTAACATCCTCTATCAAAATCAATCCCCTGAGTTGACTCCCACCTCACTTTTGATCCCCTAGGTGCAAAGGTCTTGAAGCCCTTCTCAGGGATTTGATATGGATCACAATGTTCTTGAGCCTAGTCATGCAGTGTTAAAAAAAGATAAGACTCAAAGTGAAGGTGGGATTGGTGAAGACAATCAACATGTTTATGCCAATGAAATAAAAATGCTGGAGGAGGAAATTTTTGAAAGGAAAACTCCAAGCCCCCTTCCCTTTAATGCATTAGAGGAAGTCAGGTTGGTTAATATAGTAAGTATGGAATCGACTACAACTAATCTGGTAGAAAGTTGCCCTAGGTCATAGGATGACATAATTAAAATGCCTTCACCTAAAAAGGTTAAGGCATCCGAGAATGAGACTAGGGAATTGGTGTAGGAGCACCTAGCTTCATTCTCAGCTTCATTTTCATCTCAGGTTTGATTTTTGATGTTTTAAGTTGGAAGGTTGTTTAGGATGTTTTTGAAGTTGTTCTAGGTTTTTTTGATGAGTTTTGAACTCATTATGGGGTTTTGGTTTCTTGTTTTCATCTTTTTGCTCAAAGTTGCCAGTTTGGTGGTTCCTGGCAAAATGATGGAAAAATGAGTTTTTTTTGTGGTTTTTGTTTTGAAAAGGTTTTAGACATGTTTTATGCTTGGGTTTAAGGTATGAGAAGTATTTTTAGGTAATGGTTAGTTTTGGAGGTCAACCTTGCATTTTCTAGGCACCAAAAGTTGTCATTTAGGCATCAAAATGTCAAAATTAAATGCCCTTGGACATGTACCTATCCGTACAAGAGGTTAACCAACTTGGAGAGTTATTTAATCTCCTATTTTAACTATTGTAAGGGTTGATCATTCAAAGTGAAGAAGCATTTTGCAAATTTACACTACTTTTGTTTGGTTTTTCTCTAGTTTTTGGCTCCATGTGAACAACAGTCCGTACACTAGCTGTACTTGGCCATACTGTTCTTGCATTTTCTAATTCTAATATTTTTTCTTAAACTTTTCCCTCTGGTGGCATTTGATTTTATCAAGTTTTGAGTTTGTGGCAAAATTAGTTTGATTTGACAGTTTCACTGCCTTGTCTAGGAATTGGCAAGGATGCTTGACCAACTTGGCTTCTTGGAGTCCTAAAATGCTCATGGCTTCCCAAGAAATAGTTGGTCAACTTGTAGAATATGTAAATACATGTTTTGTTATCAAGAATGCAAATGTAAGGAGTTTTTGTGGCCATTAAGCCCTAGGCAAGTGTGCCATTTGGCTAGGGTCTTGAAGGAATTTAATGCTTTGCTCTACTATAGAAAGTGCATTTAAAAGTTGAAGAGACTTGCCTTGATGAATAAGTTTGTATGCCAAGGAAAAGAGGCTTTCTAAGCCATGAGGAGAATGTTTCATATTTAGTTTTGGAAAATATTGTAAAAAACAGTGAGTCGCTGTTTTAGAGTCAATTTTCTTGCATTAGCCTACTCTCCATCATGCATTGGAGTTTGTAAGGTTGTTGTACCTCCTTCTAATTGCTTGCAACAAGAACAAGGAGTTTTCTTCATGTCATTTATGATTTTGAAGTTGCCAAGATCAATCAATGATCTTTGAGGCAAGATTTTGGAATGCCTAATTGCTATCACAGTCAATTAGGACTGAGTTTTACTTTTTCTTCTTGAAGTTATACATGTATTCTTCTCCTCCCAAATGACAGGAATGAAGGACAATAAGTTAGCAAATATTGAGCCTTGTTAAGGAGCACTAAAAAGACTTTTTGTGAGGAGTTCTAATAGTGAAAGTGCAGGTCACAGTGAACTACAAAAACAGTGAAAGACAAAGGGCAGCAACAGTCAGCTTAACAGTGAATTAATTCCATTTTGTAATTGCCTAATGCTTGTATGCAGGGCTAACAAGATTCTCTTTGTTTCTAAATGATAGGAATTCTTACATGTTGAATGTAATTGGTTTTGGTTGCAAATGATGTGTTTGAAAGAGGCAAAATTGGAAAAGTTGTAAAATGTTGCATTTTCCTCATAAGCAATTTTTTGTAAAAACTTGTTCCTTAAACTCGGAAGTGTAAATATTCTTATTTGTGGCTTAATTAGTCAGTACTATGATGGCACTAATGTCTCTTTTCCATATTGGAGGTTTATAGGTTGAATCTTGGTTTTTCACCATCAAAACCCTTCAAAACCCTCCTTTTTCACCCATTTTTGGGACAGTCATGGAGAAGGCCTGAGAGACCCTAAAACTTTATGAATCTTCAAGTTCTCCCAAAAGGGTATCCAAAAAAGTAAATCTTTTGTTCTAGAAGTCCATCATTTGTACAAGGTGAGCACAAAACCCCTAATGGAGGGCTAATTGCCTAGTAGCCCATTTTAGGCCTAAAACCAAATTGGTGACAAATCGAGTATGCCAATGAAGGTAGAAAAGCATGAATTCCAAAAAAACAAGTTAAAACAGGTTAGTCTAACATGAATCCAACCTATTTAGTGAATTTGGCTTCTTAAGTTGGTTTTTGAGCACTTGAAAGGATGTCAACAACTAGGGAGTTGGAGCTTTTGAATAGCCAAGAAGAGTTTGACATAGGGAGGTGGAGCAAGGTGAGTTGTTATACTACCTTTGAACTATTTGCAGTTTGACCTTGGTGTTTACACCTTGCAAACAGTAAGGAACTTTTGACTAGCAAACATACTAGTCGCTTAACAACCACCCAGCACCATCCTTCCCTATCATAGTGGTATCAGAGCATAGTTACACTTGGGAAGAAGTAGCAATTTGGAAACCATGGTGACAAATGCAGAGCTAGCAAAGAAAGTGGAAGACCAGGAGGAAGAAAATAGGTTACTCAAAGTGAAGCTAGACCTCTTAGAACAGAAGTTGGGTGAAGTAGAAGTGAAGGTAGATGAAGCTAGCAATAAGATAGAGGGAACAGGAGGTAAGGGTAAGCTATTAGCTATAGAGGATGAGACCCCTATACCAGACCCTATGATAGAGAATGAACCCTTTTTGAAAGCCTTGAAGGCTATGAGTGGGAGAACACTAGAAGGAGTCCCACTATTCAATGGTAAAATGGACCCAGAATTGGTCATGGAGTGGATTCAGGGGCTTGAGAACCATTTTGAGTGTGATGGTGTGACAGAGGCACAGAAAGTGAAGGTGGCTAAGTCCAGGTTGAGAGGAGCTGCCTTAACATGGTGGAAGTTCATTCAGGATGAACATGAGAAAGAGGGCAAAAGGCCCATAGCAACTTGGAAGGGAATGTTGTCCAAGATCAGAGAGGCTTACATTCCAAAGGACTATGAAATACAGCTCCATAGGAGAAGGCAAAACCTTAGGCAAAAAGAATTAGATGTCAGCACCTACACCGAGGAGTTTCAGAAGCTATGCCTTAGGTCAAAGATCCAAGAGGATGAGAATGTCAAGGTTGCTAGGTATCTCAATGGTTTGAGATGGAATGTACAGGAAGAGTTAAGTTTGTTGTGTCCTACAATAGTCCAGAAGTGCTATCAACTTGCACTCAAGGTAAAGGAAAGGAGTAGGAAGAAGCAAGAGCAGCATAACAGAGGTAGAGGAAGAGGCAGAGATGGTCGAGGCCATCAAGGCAATTTTGGGGGAAGACACATAGACAAAAGGTCCCAAGGGGAATCTAAGCTTATAGAGAAAAGCGGGGATTCTCAGAGCAAACCTAATTATAGGGGAAGGGGATCAAGCAACCCAGGAAGGGGTAGGTCTAGTGGCCTAGGTAGAGGGTCTTATTTCTCCACAATGAAATGCTACAACTGTCAGAAATTGGGTCATCCTGCTTATAGGTGTCCTGAAAAGCCTAGTTCTTCCCATGGAGGTGAAAAAAAAGTGAACTATGTGCAGGAGGAAGGGAGTAGTACAAGAACTCTAGCAATGCACCTAGCACCCGAAGATGGTGAAAGTCTAATGATGAGGAGAGTATTGATGCAAGAACCTCATAAGTGTGAAGTGTCTTAGAGAAGAGCATTGTTCAAGATCAAGTGCAAAATCTTGGGCAAGGTATGTAAGGTGGTTATTGATTCAGGCTCCACAAATAATATTATCTCAGAGGAGGTAGTTAGCAAATTGAACCTACCTAGAATGAAGCACAGTGAACCCTACAAGGTAACCTGGTTAAACAAGGGGCAACATGTCCTAGTGAATGAACAAGCATGGGTAGACTTCAATATAGGTGAATACAAGGATAGGATACTATGTGACATCCTTCCCATGGATGCTTGCCATCTACTATTGGGTAGACCTTGGCAATTTGACAGAAGGGCACACCATGATGGTGAAAAAAACACATATTCCTTTCAAAAGAATGGCATTGTCTACAAAATTTAGTCCCTTAGTGAAGAGACAAAGAATAGAAAACCACAGGCACCTAAAGTGCTATTAGTCAATGAAAAAGAGTTCATCCAAACCATGAAAGAGGGAGATGGGATTGGTTATGCACTTGTAGTGAAACCTAAGGAGGATAAGAAAGAAAAACAAGTTGAGATCCCACAAGAAGTGCAGCAACTTCTTGATAACTTTAAGGGCATCATCAGTGATGGACAACCAACAACATTACCTCCTCCTAGAGCCATTAGTCATCAAATTGACTTTATACTAGGAGCTTCTTTGCCAAACAAAGCAGCATACAAGATGACTCCTGAGCAGAACAAAGAGGTAGCTAGACAGATTCAAGAGTTATTGGATCAAGGATTAATAAGAGTATAAGTCCATGTGCAGTACCCACTGTGTTAGCACCTAAGAAAGGGGGCACATGGAGACTATGCATAGACTCCAGAGCTATCAACAAGATCACAATAAGATACAGATTCCCTATTCCCAGGATAGAAGATTTGATGGATTGTTTAGGGGGTGCGAGGTATTTCTCCAAAATAGACTTAAAAAGTGGTTACCATCAGATAAGAATAAAAGAGGGTGATGAGTGGAAAACTGCTTTCAAAACAAATGAGGGTCTTTATGAATGGTTGGTTATGCCTTTTGGACTCTCTAATGCTCCTAGTACCTTTATGAGGTTAATGAATGAAGTATTGCAGGATTTTCTCAGTAATTTTGTGATAGTTTACCTAGATGATATACTCATTTTTAGTAAGACTAAAGAGGAGCATTTGAAACACTAAGCTATTATTTTGAAAAGATTATCTGATGAGCAGTTAACCATAAATCTTGAAAAATGTGATTTTATGTAGCAAGATCTAGTCTATCTTGGTTTTGTTATGTCCAGTGGAGATCTTAAGATGGATCAATCTAAAGTTGCAGCCATAAACAGTTGGACAAACCCACAATTAGCCAGTGAAGTTAGGAGTTTTCATGGTCTAGCCCAGTTTTACAGGAAGTTTATCAGAGGTTTTAGCAAAATTTGTGCACCCATGTTAGATACAATAAAAGGTGGTCATAAAGTCAAGTTTCAATAGACAGAAGCAGCCAATAAGGGGTTTGAGTTACTCAAAACTAGAGTTGCTACACAGCCAATGTTAATCCTTCCTAGTTTTGATAAACTCTTTACAATAGAATGTGATGCCAGTCATCTTGCAGTAGGTGCAGTCTTGAGTCAAGATAATAGACAACTTGCTTTCTTTAGTGAAAAACTAAATGATGTAAAGAAAAAGTATTCATCTTATGATTTAGAGTTATATGCATTGGTGTAGGCACTCAAGAAGTGGAGGCATTATTTGCTTCCTAAGGAATTTGTTGTGTATACAGACAACCAAGCAGTCAATTTCTTGAATTCTCAGGATAAACTCAACCATAGACATGCGAAATGGGTAGAGTACCTACAAGCATATACATTTACTCTTAAGCACAAGAAAGGCCAATGTAACAAAGTAGCTGATGCTTTAAGTAGGAGATTGTTAACTGTTCAGGAGATCCAAGTAAAGAGTATTGGAATTGATTGCTTTCAAGATTTATATACTAATGATGATGATTTTCCTGCTGCTTATAAAGTTTGTCTTGCTTTTGAGAATCATTTTCATAGTGAGTATGATGACTATACATTGCAAAATGGTTTGTTATTCAGGGGAGGATAGCTATATGTTCCTAAAGGTCCCATGAGAGAAAATCTCATTCAAGATAAACACAATGGGTGTTTGAGTGGCCATTTTGGTCTCAATAAGACCTTAGAGTTGGTTCAACGCTTTTATTACTGGCCTAACATGCAGAGAGATGTTTGAAGGTATGTTGAACAGTGCATGATATGTTAGAAGGCAAAAGGTCATAGCACTAATGCTGGTTTATATCAGCCACTTCCCATTCCTTCTAGGTCATGGGAGTGCATCAGTATGGATTTTGTTGTAGGTTTACCAAGGACAAAAATAGGGCATGACAGTATCTTTGTGGTTGTGGACAGATTTAGTAAAATGGCTCACTTTATACCTTGCAAAACTACTAATGATGCTAGTCATATTGCTTTTCTTTTCTTTAAAGAAGTTGTCAAAATACATGGTTTGCCATCTAGCACTGTATCAGATAGAGATGTTAAGTTTTTGGGTCATTTTTGGAAGACTTTGTGGAAGAAATTGGGTACTAACTTATCTTTTGGCTCAACTTACCATCCATAGACAGATGGGCAAACAGAGGTGGTGAATAGAACATTGGTTAATCTACTCAGATGTCTCACCAAGGAGTATGGACAAAGCTGGGATCGGCTCATCCCACACGCAGAGTTTGCCTACAATGACAGTGTAAACAGATCCACTGGTAAGAGTCCATTTCAGGTTGTTTATGGTATGCATCCAAGAGGTGTTTTTGAGTTACATGATGTGACTAACTTGCAACATGTTAGTGGGACAGCAGAAGATATGGCACAATCTCTCAAAGAGATACATGAACAGGTTAAGCAATCTTTGCAGGATACCACAACAAGAGTCAAGGCAAGGGTGGACGCTTCAAAGAGGGATGTCCAATTCACAGTTGGAGATTTTGTGATGGTACATCTCAACAAGTCTAGATTGCAAAAGGGAGTTCCTACCAAGTTACAAATGAGAATAATTGGACCTTGTAGGATTTTGGCTAAGTATGGTCCAAATGCTTATAAAATTGATTTACCTACTGATGTTTCTTTGTCTCCTATTTTTAATGTTGCAGATTTGGTACCTTTCAAGGGGCAGCTTCTAGAAGAGACTCAAAGAACTTCAGACATTTCAACTTCCCTTTCTGATCTATCTATCCCCTCTTCTTCTTCTCCCATTCCTGAATAGGTACTTGATTCTAGGATCATCAAAAAGACTGAAGACATAACTACCTTGAGCATTTGATCAAGTGGAAAGATCAACCAGCTTCTAAAGCCACTTGGATACCTAAAAGTGACTTCACCAAGGCTAGTATTCCTCTCTCTATTCTGCCCAAAGGAGTCACATGACTTCTTTGTCACTAGGGGAGTATGGTGCAGGAGCACCTAGCTTCATTCTCAGCTTCAATTTCATCTCAGTTTTGATTTTTGTTGTTTTAATTTGGAAGGTTGTTTAGGATGTTTTTGAAGTTGTTCTAGGTTTTTTTGATGAGTTTTGAACTCATTATGGGGTTTTGGTTGCCAGTTTGGTGTTGCTTGGCAAAATGATGGAAAAATGAGTTTTTTTTGTGGTTTTTGTTTTGAAAAGGTTTTAGACATGTTTTATGCTTGGGTTTAAGGTATGAGAAGTATTTTTAGGTGATGGTTAGTTTTGGAGGTCAATCTTGCATTTTCTAGGCACCAAAAGTTGTCATTTAGGCATCAAAATGTCAAAATTAAGTGCCCTTGGACATGTACTTGTCCGTACAAGAGGTTAACCAGCTTGGAGAGGTATTTAATCTCCTATTTTAACTATTTTAAGGGTTGATCATTCAAAGTGAAGAAGCATTTTGCAAATTTACACTAGTTTTGTTTGGTTTTTCTCTAGTTTTTGGCTCCATGTGAACAACAGTCCATACACCAATTGTACTTGGCTGTACTATTCTTGCTGTAGCATCCTAAAATTGTGACACTTGCAATTTTGACTGCATTTCAGTCTTCATGATGGTGACGCAACATGGAACCTGAATGGAGACCCCGAAACTTGTCCACGACATCAAAAAATGCATTTTTCCAGCACCCTGCCTGATCCCTCCTTGCACCCTGCTGTCCCGGGAGGCGGGACCAGAGCGCCCAGCACCCTAGTCCTTCAGGATCAGGGCACCCAGTGCCCTAGAACCCCAGGACCATGGCGCCCAGCGCCCTGGTCCCTGGCCCTATTTTGGGCCCGGTCTCCTATGGGGCTTCGGGTCTTTTTGTTTGCAAATTGGAAAATAACATTTCCTGGTCGGCCTAAGGTCGGGAAAAATCAGTCTATCAGCCCTAATTGACAAGTATATAAACTACATTTTCCTCTCCCATTTGGGTAGATAAAAAGAGGAAGGACATATGTGTACAAGGCGTGGAAACGATACTCAAACATTCAAACATTCAAGCATTCAAGCATTCAAGCATTCCTTCAAGCAATTGAGCATTCTAAGTCTCCATTCAAAGCTAAGTGTTGCATTCAAGACAAGGATTCAACCATTGAAGAGGAGATCACATACAACATACAACATACAACATACAACATACAACAACATCTACACCTTCGCATGTGAGAATACAAACATTCTTGCAACAAGGTACTAGTACTTGTTTTACATTACAAACATTTACATTTACAGCATTTCTCATTTCTTGGTTAATTCCAAAACTGGGGTTTGACCTAAGGGCAAACCCCTAATCCCTAACCCCCCAATCATCTTCGCTTTTCTATGTGTAGGTTGCAGGTACGCGGCTGAAATTGAAGATCTAGAATCCTTGTGCAGAGACGAACAGATCCCCCTTCGTTTCGCGGATTTTTCGGAGGACCGTGTGCACTCCGGGCGCCATCGTCCCGTCAACTTTTGTTCAAATTTGTAGGACAGCACCATCTCAACATTTTACTGCTAATTCCAGGTCCACAGCTTCATCCTATATCCCTATCTCTATTTATAAGCAAATCTTTCTCACTTTTCATGCATTCCTAGTTCAATCTTTCTATCTACATTCTTTACAAAAGAGGGTAGCCTTGCTGTCTTAACCCCTGAAACTCATTCAAAATCAAATCTTGCATTGTGTGGGATTGGATCTTGTGGGTTTCAACCCCTCTTTTGAATGTAAAGTCTCCCCTAAGTGAAAACCGTCAATCCTAGTGACCTCCCTTCTCTCTCCTCGGAATTGGAAGAGGGGAGAGCAACTAGGGTTCGATTTTTCTGCTTTACATTTTGGTGAACCCGACATGAACATCCTTTCTAATTATTCATGGTTAGATTTGAAAATTGGATGCCTTGATTACATTTCCATGTTTGATCTTTTGCAAATTTTAGAGGTTAATTGCATAAAAACCCTAAATTTTCTTTTTAGTAATTAAGCTTGCGAAATGTTTAATTATTAGTGCTTGTTTCAGATCTGCCCTTCTATTGCAAATTATCAATTCATATTTGTGCTTTAATTTTGAAAATTAAGTGGTTAAGTGTCAAAACCCTAATTTTTAAAACCCTCTTGATTCAACCTTTGACTGACAATTTCACTGATCAAAACATCTCCAAATCAATTGTAACTTTGGATTCCACAATAAAATCACAATATCTTTCATCCCTGAAAATTTGGAAAAAAGTTGCGAGGACTGTGTGCACTCCGAGTGCCATCGTCCCCGACATTTTTTCCAAAATTTTGGGAGCTAGATCTTACTGTATTTTTCTGCTAAAATCCAGAATTTTGGCTGATTTCATCAATTCCAACACTTTCAAAATTACAGTCAAAGTTGGTCTAGTGATTGCTTGGATTAAGGCTTCTAATCATTCAAAAATTATTGAAATTGAAATTTTGTGTTAAAATTGTGTTCTTATTGTTCTAAATCTGAAAAGTGTGTGGGCATTCATTCGAAATTTCAGTACTTTATTCAAATTCTTGCAATTTGTGACTTTTGAAATTAAGTGCTTAATTACAACAACTTTGATTTCCGCTTTCAAAATTGAATTTTGCGTGAAATTGAGTCAACTTTTAAATTTCAAAACTTGCATTGCTTTTGGTATTCCCTCTAAAATCATAAAATTCAAAATTTCAGTTTCCTTCTCTTTTTCAAAATTCAAATTTTGCATTTTTCGACAATCTTGGTAGGGTTCAATTTTGAGATTGCAACTTTAATTTCGCCTATCTATAGATCGTAAAATCACTCAATTTTTTCAGATTAGCTTTAAAATCATCATAGCTTTCATCCCTGAAAATTTCGAAAAAAGTTGCGAGGACCGTGTGCACCCCGAGCGCCACGGTCCTTGACATTTTTTCTGAAATTTCGGGAGATTGTTATGATTGCATTTAACAGCCTAAATCTAGGAGATTGGCTGATTTTACTGAAATTTGCTACCTCTAAATTCAAAATCTTCTCCCTCTCTAGTGCATGAGTTTTACAACAATAAGCCCTACTTACACTATTCCCGTTAGATGAAGCCGTAGAATTAAGTCTTTCCGAGGTTTAATTACCGAGGAGATGGAACCTAATTTGAATAGCCTTTTTAATGAGGACATGGGTAATTCCTCTACTCCTCCTAATGATGAAGAAGCTCTCCATGAGGTTTCTGTAGAACAACTTTCGAAATTGGATAACCAATTTGACGATTTTCGGTAATGGATGTCTCAAGAGTATCCCGATAGTCAAGCTCTTTCATTAATTGAGGGTCTAAAATGTATAGTTCAAAGTGATAAGAATGGAATTGATATTTTGCGTGGTATTGCACACATTGTGGATTCGAATGTAATGCCTATGAAGAGTTGTGCTGAAACTTTAGGTTATACACAACCTCCTACTCAAGTCAATCATTCAATTCCTTTAACAACTTCTATTGCTAGCATACCTACCTTTACATCAAACATAATGACTACTTCTATACAAGACATTCCACCTATGATCACCAGTCATGGGGGCAATCCCTCTTCTTCAATCAACCCTCTTCCTTCATTCAATCTGACTTCTTCATTCATTCCTTCAATGAGTGTCCCTATTACATCTTCACGAATGAACATGGTGCAAGGGGGCAATTCATTTAACCATTCCATTCCTCCTTGTAGTGTTCCTCCTTTCCAATCATCTCCTATGACTAACTATCATAGTGTTCCACCACCTTACTCTCAATCAATACCTTCTTTCAATAACATCATACCTCCATCACAATCTAACATGTTGAAATCCTGCATTTAGAGCTTTATAATGGTAAAGGTGATCCTCTAACACATGTTAAGACTTTTCAAACAATATGTACCGATTTTGCTTATGACCAAAGGTTGCTTGCAAAACTGTTTACTAGAACATTAAGAGATAAAGCCCTACAATGGTATAGCTCGTTGCCTTCTTATTCTATTACTTCTTTCGAACAACTTGCTAATGCTTTTATTCAACAATTTCAAAACAATATAAGTCCTATAGTTACTTTGATTGATTTAATGCATTGTAAACAAGGTGTTAAAGAAAAAGTGACTGATTTCATTGGTAGATATAAGCATTTGTATGCTCAGATTTCTTTTCAGTGCCTGATAATGATATTCAAAGAATCTTTATTTCTAATTTACAAAAAGATATTCGAGACAAACTTATGTTTTTTGAGTTTACTTCTTTCCAACAGTTGTGTGCAACTCTTCACAATTATCAACTGACTGTGAGTCAAATGGAACAAGCAAATCCTATGGCTCCGAGTGATAAGGGTGATAGCAGTCAACAACCATTTGGAAAGTTTAAACCGAACAGAGATTCCATTAAATTCAATGAAAACATCATCAACAACAATGTGAATGCAGCATCAGGTGTGCCTTCTATTTCTAAGTTTTTCAAGAAAGAAAGAAAGTTTACTCCTTTGAATGAATCATTGCATAGTATTATGAATAAGTTATTGGAACAAAATGTGCTTACTCTCCCTCCTATAAGGCAAATTGATCCTGCAAAGATTAATTCACCCTATTTTGATAACAAATCATTTTGTCAATTTCATCGTCAACCTGGGCATGATACTAAAAAATGTTTTGCTTTAAAGGGTAAAATTCAAGATTTGATTGATAATAATACTATCTCTGTTTCTGGAGTGAATGATAAAGGCAACACATCTGTAGCTCCTCCTAACCAAAATCTTCAGATTTTTACTGATCCATTACCTTCTCATACCTCTAATGTGATTGAGACTAATGATTCCTCTCTCTCATCTGATGGTCTTGTGTCTATGACTCCGAATGTGATTAACTTTGTAGAGCAGCAAGAAAACCCTAAAGAACCTTCCATCACATTTGATTGTAGTGAAACTATCAGGGCACCTAATGGTCCTTTATACATAGTTGCAAAAATCAAGAATACACCCTGCCGTGGAGTGCTTATTGATCCTTTGTGCATGGTTAATGTTATTACTGAAGAATTTCTTTTTACTTTGCAATTGAATCAAGTGATTTATGACAAAACAAATGTGGTTGTGAAATTATTTGATGCATTTTCTTCTCCTGCAATTGGTTCTATTACATTACCTATTGAAGTTCATAACAAATCCCTTGATGTGAACTTTGCTATTATTCCTTCATTTGAACAATTTCGTGTGAAGCTTGGCTATCCTTGGCTATCTTCCATGAAAGCTATTGCTTCTCCTATTCACAAGTGTTTGAAATTTCCCCATAATGGTGAAGTTGTTACTGTCAATCATAGTCTCTTTAAACCAGCTGAAAGAACTTCTAGCATTCCTATTGATTATTTTTGGCCTAAACAATTCCAATCTCTTCCTCCGCGAAGTGATCATCTGGTCAAATCTTATCAAAAGTGGAAAACAGATATGATCCTATCTCTAAGTGAACCTAGAATACCCAAACTTGATATTCCTATCATTCTTGAGAAGGAAGTTCTTCCTTTGAAAGATAAAACTAATGTCTTTCCTAAAGAAGATTCCCCACCCATCCCTATGGATGTGACTATGTCTATACCTAATAAACTTTCTAAAAGTAGACCTATACCTCCTCATCATGATGGACTTGGTCTCCTTCCTAAACCAAATATTCCTCCTTTATATGGAGCAGTTCCTCCTCCTTCCTTTTATAGAGAGAAGAGACCTTCCTCTTCTCCTATTATCCAACCTAAGAGACCACAACCTAAACACCCAAGTGATAAGGATGAGAACATTCCTCCTCCTCAATCTTCTCCACTTCCTACTAAGACTAGACGAAATCGTTCTGCACGTGAACGCCGACGAAAGCGTCATCTTAGAGCTCAAGCAGCTGCTTCTCAAACCTTGCAATCTCCAAAAACACCCTCAGCAAGCATTATTCCATTTTCTCATCAGCCGAAAATGGAGCCAAAATCTCCTAAACATAAGATGCATGATGGTCTTGATCCTGTGTGAGTTAAAGATCCTATTTTTATAAATCTTGATGATGATATAGATGAAAATGTTATTCATGATGAAAATGTTACTTCTCTTGCTTCTGATAGTGAATATGAACTTGTTGATATTGATAACCATTTATCTAACGAATTTTCTAAAGCACTTATCCTAGCTCCTAGACAAGAACAACGTGGCTTGGAACATGAACATAGCCCTTGTTTGGATCTTGTGATAGCTCCATCTGTTGTGTTGAATGTTCCTCCTCTAGCATGTTTCCTGCCTTCCCGAAACATTGATCAGCAAGATTGGGGGGCAGATGATGTGCTAGACTAGTTTCATTAGCATAGCAGATTCTCTCCTCCTCTCTTTTGTTACTTCTTCTATGTGTTATTCTCATTCTTCTATTTGTTGTCCTTAGTGTTGTCTACTTGAGGACGATGCAAAGCATTGAGATCTCTTTTGGTCTCTCTCATGTTGACTCAAAAGACACATGTGTTCCCTTCTTCTAGGTGACCTTCCTTGATTGGGGAATGAAGAACAATTATGCATACATACATATGATATATATACATGAATTATCATACAGCATACTGACCCCGAGGAAAGCGAAGTCACCTCGTGCTTTGTGTTTTGTGTCTATTATCCTTGGGTTTATCTCACACTTGGGGGCTAAATCTTTGCGATAATGTGCTCTTTTCCTTCTCATTTCTTATGTGTATCACTACCTTAAAGCAATCACCCCCGTTGAGGCATGTGCGATCGCTTTAACGTAGGGGGGCATACACCCCGTCTATCCCTTTAGGATACTTGAAAATTTATTGGCGAACTTAGCTTTGCCTTGAAAATTTTTGGTATTTCTCTTGCATGACTCATAGTGAGGGAACCTTACTACTGACAGTCATGGTTCTCCCTCGTGATCTTCCCTTTTACTTTGTCAATCGAAGTCGTAAGATCCTTAGTCCACTAGGGGCTTGGTGTGTCTTGCCTCCTTAACGTGGTGAAAGTCTTTCAATGTTGTTTCCTTGTACTTTACCGGAAGTATGAGCATACGCTTATACTCCCGCTAAAGTGGGGGCTAAATTTAGCATCCTAAAATTGTGACACTTGCAATTTTGACTGCATTTCGGTCTTCACGATGGCGACGCAACACGGAACCTGAATGGAGACCCTGAAACTTGTCCACGACATCAAAAAATGCATTTTTCCAGCACCCTGCCTGATCCCTCCTTGCACCCTGCTATCCCGGGAGGTGGGACCAGAGCACCTAGCGCCCTGGTCCCCCAGGACCATGGCACCCAGCGCCCTGGTCCCTGGCCCTATTTTGGGCCCGGTCTCCTACGGGGCTTCAGGTCTTTTTGTTTGCAAATTGGAAAATAACATTTCCTGGTCGGCCTAAGGTCGGGAAAAATCAGTCTATCAGCCCTAATTGACAAGTATATAAACTACATTTTCCTCTCCCATTTGGGTAGATAAAAAGAGGAAGGACATATGTGTACAAGGCGTGGAAACGATACTCAAACATTCAAACATTCAAGCATTCAAGCATTCAAGCATTCCTTCAAGCAATTGAGCATTCTAAGTCTCCATTCAAAGCTAAGTGTTGCATTCAAGACAAGGATTCAACCATTGAAGAGGAGATCACATACAACATACAACATACAACATACAACAACATCTACACCTTCGCATGTGAGAATACAAACATTCTTGCAACAAGGTACTAGTACTTGTTTTACATTACAAACATTTACATTTACAGCATTTCTCATTTCTTGGTTAATTCCAAAACTGGGGTTTGACCTAAGGGCAAACCCCTAATCCCTAACCCCCCAATCGTCTTCGCTTTTCTGTGTGTAGGTTGTAGGTACGCGGCTGAAATTGAAGATCTGGAATCCTTGTGCAGAGACGAACAGATCCCCCTTCGTTTCGCGGATTTTTCGGAGGACCGTGTGCACTCTGGGCGCCATCGTCCCGTCAACTTTTGCTCAAATTTGCAGGACAGCACCGTCTCGACATTTTACTGCTAATTCCAGGTCCGCAGCTTCATCCTATATCCCTATCTCTATTTATAAGCGAATCTTTCTCACTTTTCATGCATTCCTAGTTCAATCTTTCTATCTACATTATTTACAAAAGAGGGTAGCCTTGCTATCTTAACCCCTGAAACTCATTCAGAATCCAATCTTGCATTGTGTGGGATTGGATCTTGTGGGTTTCAACCCCTCTTTTGAATGTAAAGTCTCCCCTAAGTGAAAACCGTCAATCCTAGTGACCTCCCTTCTCTCTCCTCGGAATTGGAAGAGGGGAGAGCAACTAGGGTTCGATTTTTTTGCTTTACACTTGCATTTTCTGATTGTAATATGTTTTTTTAAACTTTTCCCTTTGGTGGAATTTGATTTTATCAAGTTTTGAGTTTGTGGCAAAATTAGTTTGATTTGACAATTTCACTGCCTTGTCTAGGAATTGGCAAGGATGCTTGACCAACTTGGCTTCTTGGAGTCCTAAAATGCTCATGGCTTCCCAAGAACTAGTTGGTCAACTTTTAGACTATGTAAATACATGTTTTGTTTTCAAGAATGCAGGTGTAAGGAGTTTTTGTGGCCATTAAGCCCTAGGCAAGTGTGCCATTTGGCTAGGGTCTTGAAGGAATTTAATGCTTTGCTCTACTATAGAAAGTGCATTTAAAAGTTGAAGAGACTTGCCTTGATGAATAAGTTTGTATGCCAAGGAAAAGAGGCTTTCTAAGCCATGAGGAGAATGTTTCATATTTAGTTTTGGAAAATATTGTAAAAAACAGTGAGTCGCTGTTTTAGAGTCAATTTTCTTGCATTAGCCTACTCTCCATCATGCATTGGAGTTTGTAAGGTTGTTGTACCTCCTTCTAATTGCTTGCAACAAGAACAAGGAGTTTTCTTCATGTCATTTATGATTTTGAAGTTGCCAAGATCAATCAATGATCTTTGAGGCAAGATTTTGGAATGCCTAATTGCTATCACAGTCAATTAGGACTGAGTTTTACTTTTTCTTCTTGAAGTTATACATGTATTCTTCTCCTCCCAAATGACAGGAATGAAGGACAATAAGTTAGCAAATATTGAGCCTTGTTAAGGAGCACTAAAAAGACTTTTTGTGAGGAGTTCTAATAGTGAAAGTGCAGGTCACAGTGAACTACAAAAACAGTGAAAGACAAAGGGCAGCAACAGTTAGCTTAACAGTGAATTAATTCCATTTTGTAATTGCCTAATGCTTGTATGCAGGGCTAACAAGATTCTCTTTGTTTCTAAATGATAGGAATTCTTACATGTTGAATGCAATTGGTTTTGGTTGCAAATGATGTGTTTGAAAGAGGCAAAATTGGAAAAGTTGTAAAATGTTGCATTTTCCTCATAAGCAACTTTTTGTAAAAACTTGTTCCTTAAACTCGGAAGTGTAAATATTCTTATTTGTGGCTTAATTAGTCAGTACTATGATGGCACTAATGTCTCTTTTCCATATTGGAGGTTTATAGGTTGAATCTTGGTTTTTCACCATCAAAACCCTTCAAAACCCTCCTTTTTCACCCATTTTTGGGATAGTCATGTTGAAGGCCTGAGAGACCCTAAAACTTTTTTAATCTTCAAGTTCTCCCAAAAGGGTATCCAAAAAAGTAAAGCTTTTGTTCTGGAAGTCCATTGTTTGTATAGGGTGAGCACAAAACCCCTAATGGAGGGCTAATTGCCTAGTAGCCCGTTTTAGGCCTAAAACCAAATTTGTGACAAATCGGGTATGCCAATGAAGGTAGAAAAGCATGAATTCCAACAAAACAAGTTGAAACAGGTCAGCCTAACATGAATCCAACCTATTTGGTGAATTTGGCTTCTTAAGTTGGTTTTTGAGCACTTGAAAGGATGTCAACAACTAGGGAGTTGGAGCTTTTGAATAGCCAAGAAGAGTTTGACATAGGGAGGTGGAGCAAGGTGAGTTGTTAGACTGCCTTTGAACTATTTGTAGTCTGACCTTGGTGTTTACACCTTGCAAACAGTAAGGAACTTTTGACTAGCAAACATACTAGCTACTTAACAACCACCCAGCACCATCCTTCCCTATCAGGAATCTACCTCCCAAGTTTGCAATGAGGTCATCAACAATCTCATGGATAGGTTTGTAGAGGAGATTGTTGATGAGGATGAGTTAGCCTTGCTGAAACAAGTTCTTATTAAAAAAAAATTGGATTTAGGAAATGAGGCAGAAGATTTGATGGAGTATGTTGAGTTGATGGTAGACCTGAACTACAAAGATAATGAGGGCATGGAGGATACCCTTGGAATAGATCAAATTGAATGAGGAAAGGAAACCCCAAACTACGCTAAGTTGAGCAAAAGAAGAGGTAGAAAATATTTATCAAAGCTTAGAAATTTGGATGGGTTGGCTGAAGGCCAGGTCAAATTGATGTCTATGTTTGATGCAGAGAAGGGGAAGTACCTTCCCAAGGAGCCATGAAACTCCTTTCATGGAATGTTAGGGGCATGAATGCCTCTAAAAAGCAGTAGATCATAAGATGTTGCATTTTATCATCCAACTCTGAAATAGTAATGATTCAGGAAACTAAACTAAATACAGAAGAATCAGAGATCTATAGGAGAAAACTAGGAATTAGAGAAATGAACAGTTATCTGGCTAATGGAGCCTCTGGTGGCACTACATTAATTTGGGATCCAACAAAAGTATTCTTTGAAATTGATAGGATTTAGGAAAATTGGATAAGAGGATGAGTGAAAGGCATTAGGAATAATATGCAGTTCCTTTTAATAAATGTTTACGGTCCAATACAAAATAGGGACAAAAGAAGGATTTGGAATGCAATAGAATTATATATAAAGGCAATCCCTAATCAGATTTGCATCATAGGAGGCGACTTTAATGCCATTTTGGGTCAGAAGGAGAAAAGAGAAGGGAGGATAATAATCTCACAATTTGAAAGGGATTTATGTGAGTGGGTCCACAAGACCAACCTCATGGAAATGAAAACGGCTAAGGATACTTATACATGGAACAACACTTTAGCCACATTGCTGAAAAACTAGATAGGTTTTTCCATAGAGGTAGTCTAATTAACTTACCTAATTCATTATTAGTGGATATCCTTCCTATCTCAGGGTCAGATTATTGCTCGATTCAGCTATCCATTAGTGATGAAGTTAAACCCAAGCGATTTCCTTTTAAGTTCGAACAAATATGGCTAAAAGATGATAAAGTTATTGGGCTGATTGAGAAATGGTGGAAAGGTTCAGAAGTCTCAGGATCCAAGCTATATAGAGTCATCTGTAAATTAAAAGTGATAAAGAACAATCTGCTGAGGTGGAATAAAACATATTTTGGCAACATCTTTGAGGCAACGGTTAAATTAGAAGAAGAAATGAGTATGGTTAACAAGATGATAATCAAAAAAGGAATGGATGAAGCTCTTTACCTGGAGGAAAAGAAGTTATTAGCAGATTATGAGGATAATCTAGCTAAGGAAGAAGTATTCTAGTGCCAAAAATCCAGAGAAACATGGTTGAGTGACGACGACAAGAATACAAAATTCTTCCACACTAGTACAAGATAGAGGAGATTAGTAAATAAAATTACAAAAATATAACTAGTGAAGGTTCGTTCACTGAGGATCCTAACCTTATTGCATCGAAGGCTGTGAAGTATTATGAGGGAATCTTTAATAACTAGGCAGGCTCCAACTTGGGCTCTAGGGACAAAATCCTTGAGAACATCCCCAAAATCATCACAAATGAGCAAAATAAATGTCTGTGGGATAGATTGTCAAAATATGAGGTAGAAAATGCATTATTGTGGATGAATCCAGACAAGGCATCGGGGCTTGATGGGTTCCTAGCAGCTTTCTTTCAGAAGTGTTGGCATTTTATTAGGGATGATGTCACAAAGGCTTTGGAAGGAATACGAAACTCTGGCAACATGCTTAAATAAATCAATAACACGTTCATCACGTTTATTCCCAAGAAGGATAAAGTGGACAACTTTGGTAACTTAAGGCCAATAGAATTGTGTAACACTATCTACAAACTATTCACCAAGACTATTGCAAATAGACTGCAAAAGCTGCTCCCCCTCTTAAATAGTGAGGATCAAATAGGTTTTGTCCCGGGCATGTCCGTATATGATGGGGTCGTCATTGCCCAAGAATCTATTTATTCTATCAAAAATAATAAGGACCCTAACATGCTTAGCAAGTTAGACATTAGAAAGGATTATGATAAGGTGGAGTGGCACTTCCTATGCAAGTTCTTGGAAGCCTTTGGCTTTGCCAAACCTTCGAT
>NC_081413.1:38936471-38941471 GCF_030272615.1 Cryptomeria japonica | reverse complement strand
GGACACTCCGATAAAATTGTCTTGCAGCAAGAGGCAAATGGCAATTTCGAATGTGATCACATAGGACTGCCAGGTAGTGATTGTAAAATTCCCTCACGATTTGGTTTTTGGTTCCATTTGAAAAATATTTGGGGATGATTATGTCAGGAATGAGGATAGACTAGGGATAACTCTGATATAGCATCCATTTTTTTAGCATTAGCCATGTACTTTGAGAAAGATAGGGAGGTGGTTAAGGGTATCTGCAAGAGCATTTTCAAAGAATTCATTCTAGATAATCTTGATAGAGTTTTGATTAATATATATG
This sequence comes from Cryptomeria japonica, assembly GCF_030272615.1. NCBI lineage: Eukaryota > Viridiplantae > Streptophyta > Pinopsida > Cupressales > Cupressaceae > Cryptomeria > Cryptomeria japonica. The sequence continues at coordinate 38,941,164 of NC_081413.1, read as the reverse complement.
AAGACCTCACTATCCCCAAACCCAGAAATTATGATAGGCTAGTTTGGCGATGTAAACCGGTTCCAAAATATCCTATACTGGATATTGAGGATTGGGATGCATTTGAATTGACGATGCCTAAAATTAATAGGAACCTGAATTTCCTATTATGGTTGTTTCGCATCAAGAGACCAAACTGCCACCATTGGTTCTCTCAATACCTCATGGTGGAAGGGATTTATGGGTATGATGAAGTCCTAAACATACATAATGCTTCCTTCCTAAATAATAAGGAGGATAATGTGGCGGTAGCTGAAAAAGTAGGAGCACTTCCATGCGTGAGTTTGAGGGCGGCCTTTAAAGAAGGGCAGTAATTGTTGGTTATGAAAGGAATAACATTTTCCCTGTGGACCTAGAATGTATGGGTAAAAGTCATATGTACTTTTAATCCCTGTAGAGGGATTTCTTTTGGCTTTTAGATTCTCTCTGAATTGAGTATCTAATCTGTTTTGGTTTCATACCTATCGTCACCATGGTTGAGGTTATATGGACCTATCTCTCTATGGACTTGGTCATATGGTTTTGTTGGTTTCTATGATAAATCCTATGGTGGTGAACTCTAATCCTATGGATTATTTTTTACTAATTTTATCATGAAATATCTATATGCTTACGGGGTTCTATTGATGGCTCTTCTTGTATGCATCTTTTGGTAATGTTGTGTCTTTTCTTGTCTGGCGAGCTATGTGTGTGTGTGTGTGTGTGTGTGTGTGTGTGTGTGTGTGTGTGTGTGTGTGTGTGTAGGTTTTCTTTTCTTTCTCTCTTTTGGCTTCTCACAAGACCTTATCCCCACTCCATGGATATGTTGACAGACTGCAACATCTATTTGTTTCTTAGCAATGGTAAAATATGATTAGTTTGGTAGATTCTCGTTGGTTCGAGATAGCTCTTTTCAGACACTTCTATTTCCTGTTCATTATAATCCTATTTTGTTTTTGGGGGTTGTTAACAATAATGGGATTTTCATGAGCCTTCCAGTTCTTTCATCAATATGTGCTAGTAAAGGTTGACTCCTTCCCAAGTTATATTCTTGTCTCTTGGGCTAGCTGGTTCTGTATACTGACAATTTTCTATGGTCTTAAATTGATATAGCTTTTCTCTAATAACATTTCCATTTTTTGTAGTTTGATATTTTATGATGGTTAAAATTCATTTTGATTGTCTAGGAATTTCAGCCAAATTAAGGTCATTGGAAATCCCCCACCCATGGGAGGGACACTCAACTATATTAGGGGGGGAGGGCGGGGGGCACGACCCCACCACCAAGGGAAGGACTAACCTAGGAAACCTAGAAATAGGGAAACTGTATGGGGCCCCAAGCATTATGTGCTTGCAGTAGAGGGGGACATCCCATCTTTATATTTTGTCTTTAGCCAATTAGCTGCACTGCCGATGTATCGGTTCATCATTAGGTACAAAGCTCAAAGAGCTACCTCCCTCTCTCCAGTTAGCAATGGACAACATGGATAAGATGTACAATGATTTTTAATAAATCTAATCTCCTTTGTTGAGTGAATATTTTGCATTACAGGTTCTTACGGGGCCACGCATGATTGTTTTGGGCTGGCGGTCAAGGAATTGCTCAGAGTTATGATTATTTTAATACTATTTGTTGATAGTTTATATGCTCACTTAAGGTTATCTAGATAATTCTAGTTTATGTCTAACAACTAGTTTAGTAGTTTGGAATGCATGTAGTTGTTAACTTGATTTGTAGGGGATCTCAATGGCCACCAACTAGTGGACCTTGAAATAAAGACCAAGGTCTGTAGTCTCAATATTGCAGAATATGTGTTGAGGATATTCGAAAAGAGCTCATCTTTGTGATGCTTCATGAGTTTAAATGGATGAAAATATTGGTCATAGACACAAATTGTAACTCACTAGCCATTTGGCTTGGCATGAGGATGGTACATTCCTCATGGTTGTAACAATTCTGACTGTATTTTGTTTTAAGGGGCAAGATTGGAGGTTTTCTCCACCCAACTCTTTCCTACCAGTGCCCCTAGTGAGCTGGGTTGTATTAGGTTTTGAAAATTAATAAAATTATGACTACGACCTATTACTGATCTATATATATATATATATATATATATAATTCATAATATTTTGAAGTTTTGATATAAAATTTACAAATTTTTGTAAAGAAGAAAATCTCAATTTTGAAATGAACAATTATTAAAATTTTAAATTTTATTAACAATTCCTCTATAATTACTTCTCTTTTTACTATTTAGATATCACTTATTAAAATAAATTCCTGCATCACATCTTGGTGTGAATGTTTCTTTCATATTCATAAATTATTTTGTCCTATTTAAATGGGTTAATGGAATTTGAAGAGACTCTTGTCATTGAATCCTTTGTGAATGGTTCTCCTTCCTAGGTTTACTAATAAATCTATTATATGGGCCGTAGGCCTACCTATAGATGAAAAATGCCTTTTAAAAAACCTCAAATTTCTATGTTTTATTGCACGGAAAGATGTACTTGCACTTTAAGCTCTCTAGAACGCACTCCAAATTAATTGGAATGAAATTCCATCCGACAAGTATTTCAGTTGATTTGGTTCCCTTAGTGAATTATGGGAGCTTGATGAATGATATTCACATTGTTTTGACAAATCTGCTTAAGTCATAAATAACATAACCAAATCACTCAGGAACACTTGCATCATCATTGGGGTTCACAAAGGATTCATTTATTCCAAAAAGAAAATCAAGCATCAAGTTTTGTCTGCTTTTTGTATCTTAACATCTGCTTTGTGTTCCATTTTCAGAACTTATCTGGGCCTGTTTTTGATCCAAAAGATCTCCCAAAGTGGAATCCTGATCGATCTAGTACTGGACAGGCGCTTGAAAAGGTTAGTGAAGTCATTCTACAGTAAGTCCCTTATAATTCAAAAACGGTATTTTTAAGGATCAACCTATGTGGAAATCTAAGCAACTTCCTGTTTTTCTCTGATCTGTTCAGTCCTCAAGCTATCTTCAGAAACCCATTCCATAGGGGAAAGAACATCTTGGTAAGTTGCTATGCCATTAAAACATAGTGAAATTGGATGGTCTTCGTCACTTTGTGCACCATTGATTGATGGGGTTGTTTGTGGGTTCCAGGGGATTTTCGATAGATACAATTTTGGCAGCAGCCAAAGCCCTAAAAATGGATATGCAAACTGAAATCACCCCTAATATGAACCATTAAAATCAGCACAAGAAGCTATTTAATGTGTAAATTAATTATGCTTGCTACTCCTCTATGAAGAAAGCTCAAAAATTAGAGCCAGAGCCCTGCTACTCATGAGCAAGAGATACACGAATATAATCAAAATCTCAGTAAAAAGAAAAGGTACATGAATGGTTGCTGAGTATTTGGAAATTAGTTATAGTATTTGAAGATTCATCTTTATTAAAAAGATTGTGATTAAGTTTTGAATATTTCGAAACATAGAAATTCTTTTTTAATGTTTTTTTAATTTTTTATGTTGTGTTAATCATAATTTTTCATTTTGTTTTGAAGTCATGATATGCGTTCTAATGTGTTTATGCAAAAACAAGAACAAACAAATAAAATTGTACTTGAAGTTGCTCACTTTTTAAGTACTTCTGAATCATTGAGGTAATGCTCAAAGTATTGTTACCAAGGTCACCTAGACTTCCACCTCCATTAGAGATTGGGTTTTGTCTCATGGAAATCATTGAGGAGGCAGCCAATCTGTTCATGGTAATTAGGATGCCTATTCTTAAGCCTCTCCACGTCATGTGAGAAGAGATCGTGTTTAGGGAGAATGGTCATAGCCCATCATCAACAGTTGTGCTTCTCACCTGGCCTTTGGTGGTGGGACTGCTGCCTGGCCAGACTTCAGCAAGTTCTCCTGGTTCACTCTTGATATTACTCCTATTTGAGTTGCTACTTAAGAAAAACAAGATGTTATTAGTGGTTGGGACCCTCCCAAGGACACATCACACTCCATTGATGTATAAGATAAACTGGATGTCCCAGATCTACCTCCTCCTCCCTTTGCTCTTGCTCTCACTGTATAGTAGCTTGTTGTACTTGTTGTATTGTAACCCATTTGAATTTCAGTGTGTAACTATTTACCCACCCTTTTATGAATATAAGTAACACTATCATTTAAATAATTATACAACCGCTATTCTAAATTAAAAAAAATTAATACCATATAATTATTTTGTCAAATAATATACAGATATGAAATTTAAGATCTCTTAGGAAAGAAAATAATTATAAATCTTTAATCAAATCAGTGACTTTAATTTTCCATGCTTTTCACTTTCTACCTTCATGTTTTATAGCTCTATGTAAGCAGATCAAATACAACATTCATTGTAATAATGAGAAAGAAAAAAAGTAGAGAGTTAGTTCAACAATCTCCTACCTTTTGCAAAACTTCCCCTACGGTGCAGTCTGATATCAAATAGAAATAATGTAGAAAATAACATTATATGTCAAAATGATAAGAATATTTGGTTATTAAAAAAATTTATATTTTAAAATATATGTGATAAATTTTTATTTTTATGTATTCTTTATATCATTAAAATATCCGGAATTTATTAAAGGCAACAATTTTTTCTTTTAAATTTAACCTTCTTAAACTGAATTCCATTTTTAAAAAATCTTTGACCTTTTGATA
>NC_081413.1:38894971-38935971 GCF_030272615.1 Cryptomeria japonica | reverse complement strand
CACCATGGTTGAGGTTATATGGACCTATCTCTCTATGGACTTGGTCATATGGTTTTGTTGGTTTCTATGATAAATCCTATGGTGGTGAACTCTAATCCTATGGATTATTTTTTACTAATTTTATCATGAAATATCTATATGCTTACGGGGTTCTATTGATGGCTCTTCTTGTATGCATCTTTTGGTAATGTTGTGTCTTTTCTTGTCTGGCGAGCTATGTGTGTGTGTGTGTGTGTGTGTGTGTGTGTGTGTGTGTGTGTAGGTTTTCTTTTCTTTCTCTCTTTTGGCTTCTCACAAGACCTTATCCCCACTCCATGGATATGTTGACAGACTGCAACATCTATTTTTTTCTTAGCAATGGTAAAGTATGATTAGTTTGGTAGATTCTCGTTGGTTCGAGATAGCTCTTTTCAGACACTTCTATTTCCTGTTCATTATAATCCTATTTTGTTTTTGGGGGTTGTTAACAATAATGGGATTTCCATGAGCCTTCCAGTTCTTTCATCAATATGTGCTAGTAAAGGTTGACTCCTTCCCAAGTTATATTCTTGTCTCTTGGGCTAGCTGGTTCTGTATACTGACAATTTTCTATGGTCTTAAATTGATATAGCTTTTCTCTAATAACATTTCCATTTTTTGTAGTTTGATATTTTATGATGGTTAAAATTCATTTTGATTGTCTAGGAATTTCAGCCAAATTAAGGTCATTGGAAATCCCCCACCCATGGGAGGGACACTCAACTATATTAGGGGGGGAGGGCGGGGGGCACGACCCCACCACCAAGGGAAGGACTAACCTAGGAAACCTAGAAATAGGGAAACTGTATGGGGCCCCAAGCATTATGTGCTTGCAGTAGAGGGGGACATCCCATCTTTATATTTTGTCTTTAGCCAATTAGCTGCACTGCCGATGTATCGGTTCATCATTAGGTACAAAGCTCAAAGAGCTACCTCCCTCTCTCCAGTTAGCAATGGACAACATGGATAAGATGTACAATGATTTTTAATAAATCTAACCTCCTTTTTTGAGTGAATATTTTGCATTACAGGTTCTTACGGGGCCACGCATGATTGTTTTGGGCTGGCGGTCAAGGAATTGCTCAGAGTTATGATTATTTTAATACTATTTGTTGATAGTTTATATGCTCACTTAAGGTTATCTAGATAATTCTATTTTATGTCTAACAACTAGTTTAGTAGTTTGGAATGCATGTAGTTGTTAACTTGATTTGTAGGGGATCTCAATGGCCACCAACTAGTGGACCTTGAAATAAAGACCAAGGTCTGTAGTCTCAATATTGTAGAATATGTGTTGAGGATATTCGAAAAGAGCTCATCTTTGTGATGCTTCATGAGTTTAAATGGATGAAAATATTGGTCATAGACACAAATTGTAACTCACTAGCCATTTGGCTTGGCATGAGGATGGTACATTCCTCATGGTTGTAACAATTCTGACTGTATTTTGTTTTAAGGGGCAAGATTGGAGGTTTTCTCCACCCAACTCTTTCCTACCAGTGCCCCTAGTGAGCTGGGTTGTATTAGGTTTTGAAAATTAATAAAATTATGACTACGACCTATTACCGATCTATATATATATATATATATATAATTCATAATATTTTGAAGTTTTGATATAAAATTTACAAATTTTTGTAAAGAAGAAAATCTCAATTTTGAAATGAACAATTATTAAAATTTTAAATTTTATTAACAATTCCTCTATAATTACTTCTCTTTTTACTATTTAGATATCACTTATTAAAATAAATTCCTGCATCACATCTTGGTGTGAATGTTTCTTTCATATTCATAAATCATTTTGTCCTATTTAAATGGGTTAATGGAATTTGAAGAGACTCTTGTCATTGAATCCTTTGTGAATGGTTCTCCTTCCTAGCTTTACTAATAAATCTATTATATGGGCCGTAGGCCTACCTATAGATGAAAAATGCCTTTTAAAAAACCTCAAATTTCTATGTTTTATTGCACGGAAAGATGTACTTGCACTTTAAGCTCTCTAGAACGCACTCCAAATTAATTGGAATGAAATTCCATCCGACAAGTATTTCAGTTGATTTGGTTGCCTTAGTGAATTATGGGAGCTTGATGAATGATATTCACATTGTTTTGACAGATCTGCTTAAGTCATAAATAACATAACCAAATCACTCAGGAACACTTGCATCATCATTGGGGTTCACAAAGGATTCATTTATTCCAAAAAGAAAATCAAGCATCAAGTTTTGTCTGCTTTTTGTATCTTAACATCTGCTTTGTGTTCCATTTTCAGAACTTATCTGGGCCTGTTTTTGATCCAAAAGATCTCCCAAAGTGGAATCCTGATCAATCTAGTACTGGACAGGCGCTTGAAAAGGTTAGTGAAGTCATTCTACAGTAAGTCCCTTATAATTCAAAAACGGTATTTTTAAGGATCAGCCTATGTGGAAATCTAAGCAACTTCCTGTTTTTCTCTGATCTGTTCAGTCCTCAAGCTATCTTCAAAAACCCATTCCATAGGGGAAAGAACATCTTGGTAAGTTGCTATGCCATTAAAACATAGTGAAATTGGATGGTCTTCGTCACTTTGTGCACCATTGATTGATGGGGTTGTTTGTGGGTTCCAGGGGATTTTCGATAGATACAATTTTGGCAGCAGCCAAAGCCCTAAAAATGGATATGCAAACTGAAATCACCCCTAATATGAACCATTAAAATCAGCACAAGAAGCTATTTAACGTGTAAATTAATTATGCTTGCTACTCCTCTATGAAGAAAGCTCAAAAATTAGAGCCAGAGCCCTGCTACTCATGAGCAAGAGATACACAAATATAATCAAAATCTCAGTAAAAAGAAAAGGTACATGAATGGTTGCTGAGTATTTGGAAATTAGTTATAGTATTTGAAGATTCATCTTTATTAAAAAGATTGTGATTAAGTTTTGAATATTTCGAAACATAGAAATTCTTTTTTAATGTTTTTTTTGTTTTTTATGTTGTGTTAATCATAATTTTTCATTTTGTTTTGAAGTCATGATATGCGTTCTAATGTGTTTATGCAAAAACAAGAACAAACAAATAAAATTGTACTTGAAGTTGCTCACTTTTTAAGTACTTCTGAATCATTGAGGTAATGCTCAAAGTATTGTTACCAAGGTCACCTAGACTTCCACCTCCATTAGAGATTGGGTTTTGTCTCATGGAAATCATTGAGGAGGCAGCCAATCTGTTCATGGTAATTAGGATGCCTATTCTTAAGCCTCTCCACATCATGTGAGAAGAGATCGTGTTTAGGTAGAATGGTCATAGCCCATCATCAACAGTTGTGCTTCTCACCTGGCCTTTGGTGGTCGGACTGCTGCCTGGCCAGACTTCAGCAAGTTCTCCTGGTTCACTCTTGATATTACTCCTATTTGAGTTGCTACTTAAGACAAACAAGATGTTATTAGTGGTTGGGACCCTCCCAAGGACACATCACACTCCATTGATGTATAAGATAAACTGGATGTCCCAGATCTACCTCCTCCTCCCTTTGCTCTTGCTCTCACTGTATAGTAGCTTGTTGTACTTGTTGTATTGTAACCCATTTGAATTTCAGTGTGTAACTATTTACCCACCCTTTTATGAATATAAGTAACACTATCATTTAAATAATTATACAACCGCTATTCTAAATTAAAAAAAATTAATACCATATAATTATTTTGTCAAATAATATACAGATATGAAATTTAAGATCTCTTAGGAAAGAAAATAATTATAAATCTTTAATCAAATCAGTGACTTTAATTTTCCATGCTTTTCACTTTCTACCTTCATGTTTTATAGCTCTATGTAAGCAGATCAAATACAACATTCATTGTAATAATGAGAAAGAAAAAAAGTAGAGAGTTAGTTCAACAATCTCCTACCTTTTGCAAAACTTCCCCTACGGTGCAGTCTGATATCAAATAGAAATAATGTAGAAAATAACATTATATGTCAAAATGATAAGAATATTTGGTTATTAAAAAAATTTATATTTTAAAATATATGTGATAAATTTTTATTTTTATGTATTCTTTATATCATTAAAATATCCGGAATTTATTAAAGGCAACAATTTTTTCTTTTAAATTTAACCTTCTTAAACTGAATTCCATTTTTAAAAAATCTTTGACCTTTTGATATACTGATTTATTCATAGAATAGTTTTAAATAAAGAAAAGCATGGAATAAAGAGGAGAAATAATTGTCATGAGTCACACATATGTATAGACTACTAGTTCTAAAGCCAAAACAAAACTCTGAAGTAAACTAATTCTGGAATAAAACAAATCTAAATGGAATTATATTAAAATTGTCGTAAATGAGATTATCAGACCAAGGAAGCAGGAAAAAAAGAACATTATATAGGCACATGCATGGTGGACAATATATGCTAAGAATTCAAAGTATTATATAATAAGCTCAGTAGAAACCCAACATATTATTCCATTTATGCACTATTTTCTAATCTATAACATTTTGTTCCTCCAATATATTTGTACGAATAGTACCAAGAATTGTAGGGAAGACAATATGAAAGTGTAACATGTAAAATTACTTGCTAAACCTATGAAAACTAGGAACACTAGTAGAGCTGCAAATTACATAATTGCATAAATTGAGAAGAAATAAAAAATTGTGAATAAACCACTTCATTGACTTAGGAATGAGTATAATATATAAAGCAAAGATAAGCCCTCTAAAATGGCAATAACCAACTAGAAAATAGGCTTTCAACTTTATGCAAGATTGCACAACTAAGCAATCATAATCCCATCCCTTAATAACTAGCAAACTTATCTAAAAGAATATTCTAAATAGAATATTCTACACTAACACCCCCACCTAAGTGTAGCTAGGTGAATAGATAAATATGGGTCCTGGCAACAAAGCCATGATCAGGGAACCAATTATAAAGAGGAATGGAGAAAGCCCAATTGAGAAAAACACCTAACCATTTATTTAAACTAAAGAAGAAAGCTGCAACTATTGATGAAGAACTGCAAATGAAACCAAACTGCAACAGGATTATATTGGAGACGAGATTATATGAGATTCATAGAAACCACTACACGAGATGCAGTTGAACATATTCTAGACTGCTCAAATGGATGAACATATAGGTACACAGTTTCCAAATATAAAAATTAATCATCTGAAGACAAGAAGATATGATTCCACAGAAAAGTGCTTGAAACTGAAAAACTTCATAGATGTCCTCTAGTTGGGATGAAGTCACTGTTAATCCAATGTTTCATATTGTCCCACTAGAAAGTGTTGGCATTTTGATGATGTTTTGATTGTCATTGATGGACACACACTTTCTTGATGTATGAGTTATGCTCAACCAGTAATTGTTCCAACCGGTATTATGTATTATAGTCTTTAGACTATCAGTGTTTTGCAGAAGATGTTTACCGGTCACAAATTGACTGAAGACCTCAAGCGGGATGGAGAACCCAAGCAGTATGAAGACCTCAAGCGGTTCGAGGATCTCAAGCAGTATGAAGGAACAAAGTGGTAGTTAACATTTTCCACTCTTCATTTTTGACAATCGGTAATCGGTATATTGTATGAACCAGTATTACTCTGTGATGAGTTATCATCCACCAACACTTTGGCGGTGATTTTGTGCCATGTTACCAAATGTGTCTAGATGCACTGAACCTAGGAACTTGTAGTTTAATCCTATTGGACCAACATCAAATCAGTTTCCTTTATAAGGACATCATGTCTAAGGTTTGTATATGTGAGAGATGTATGATGTATGAGAAGGTTATGTGCGATATTTGCAGAAAAGATTAGGTCTGTTTGAAGAGATAGAATATGGAGATATTGAAGACTGAAGTAATGTTGAAATACATTAACAATGAGCTATCAAGGATCTAACCAAGCATACTATGCTAGTATCTAGATCACTCACTTGTTGATTACTCACATCTTCGACAAGTCTGAAACCCTTAACCGGGTAGGCCTAGAAAAGCCTTTGTAAATCCTCTAAAAAAGGTGGTTCACAACTATGGATCTAAAATCCTCTCACAAGGTAGTCTTTAACAGGACTTATCTCCTAACAGAGATTTAGATTCCTAACAGGATCTGTTCTGGTGAAGAACATTGTATGACCTTAACCAGTCTGACCTTAACCAGTCTGGTTTCTATTCTGCAGATAGTTACTTGTGAGTTTCTTCTCACTGTGGTTTTTCCCATTTGGGTTTCCATGTCAAATATCTTGTATTATGGTGATTATGGTTTTGTGGGTGAATGCTTTATTTTCTATTTGGTTTGCATTTATCTTAACCGGTTTATTAGTGAATCTGTTATATTGGTTATCTACTAAATTGTTTAAGAGTTTGAGTTCAGTATTTTTTGGTATACTAATTCACCCCCCCTCTTAGTATTAATCAATTGGTATCAAAGCCAACCTTTGTATAAGTCTAACCACTTGGAAGGAGATATGGGGGAATACACTGTGAGGGAAGTTACTCATCGTCTCACTCAGATTGAGAGAGCCTATGATGAACTCAAAGTCAAGTATAAAGCCTCTTTGGTGAAGAGAAGAGAGCATGCTGAGAAACTGATGGAACTTACTAAAAATTAGCTCTTCTAATGAAGTTGACATGGATGCCCTAGTTGAAGAAGTTGAAAAACTGAATGAATCTAAAGCCAACTTGAGAAAGGAGTTGGAAGGACTGACTATCAGAATGTGTCAAGAGTTTGAGAACTGAAGGAAAGCTGAAGCAAGAAATCAGTGCCCTTACCACTCATCTCCAAGAGAGTAAAGTGGAAAAAGAAGAAATGCCAAGTGAACTAAACATGGCTATTTCTGAGAATGCAACCTTGAAGGAATCCAATGCTTCTATTTCCAAGGAACTTACTAATTCAAAGGAGATACTTGCCAAATTCAATCAGAGTACTGCTAAGCTAGAGAAAAAGCTTGAATAAAAAAAACCTGTAAAGAATACCACTGGACTTGGATTCTCTGGGTATGAGGAAGGTGAGACCTCTAGAACAAAAGCTGAAGCATCAAAGAAGTAGCCAACATCCAAGGATAAAGGTAAGAAAAAGTTTAAACCTGTTTGCTTCAATTGTCTCAAGGAAGGACATACTACTAATGTATGTAGAAGTAAGGCCTACAATAATTTTCCTTATTTTCTAAACAATAAGCCTAGATCCAATAGATTCAATGGAAACTATTATGCATGCAATGAGTTTGGGCATAGAGCATTTGAATGCAGGTCTGTTTTGCACAACACTGGGAGATACCCTCCAAGGAAACAAGGAGTTATCTCGGAACCCTTTGTGAACCAAAATCCCAACCAGTATAATACCTATGACCATCGGTCAGGTGGCTATCAAGCAGCAACTGGATGGAGAGCAACTTGTTTGATCTATCATGGTAGTGGTCACACTACTCTAACATGCAGAAGGAAGAATGGTAGTATGAATAATGGACCATGGAGAACACCTGGAATGGTATGCTATCATTGTAACAAACCGGGACACACTGCCAAAACCTGCAGACTAAGAAAGAACCTATCGGATGATATACCAATCACTCCAAAAGGAAAGATTGATGTTGAAACCATTCAAGTGGGAATGAATAAAACTTGGAAAAAGAAGCCTCAAGAAGTGTCACAAGATGAACTGGTTTTTGCACCTAGTGTGGAAGTCTCTGAACCGACAAACTGAGCTTCAAAAAATCTTAGGGGGAGCATATCGGTGAAATATTTGAACCCCCAGTTTATATCGATAAGGACCTTAACCGATATACGTTACTTGTCAATCGACAGAAGACTTGAAGTGGTAAAAGACAAAATTAGGGTTTGTACCCTAACTGATGCATTTATTATGGTAGGTGAAAGATTGTTTAAAAGGGATTTTTGTCATCATTTTCACTTATCTGTTTTCGAGCAAAGAATTTTCAAGAGTAGAGTGACAAAGAGCGATTCATCTAGCGATTCAAAGTGAATTAAAAAATCTTGCAGAGGAATCCAACGATCGTTTTCAATCGATCAGTGAAGAACACTAAGCGGTAATCAAGCAACCGAAGTGGCGTATTGTGGGAGACATTGCTAAACCCTAAATTTTGGTTTGTGAAGGTATTTCTTGAATTTCTTTCTTATCATGGCTTCTGCATTGCACTCTAGTTCTAGTGCACCTATAGATTCAGTTGATTTTATTCAAAAGAAGATGAAATACAATTCCCTATCCCAGATACTGGTCAGAGTTTTAGTTGAAGAAGATATTTTAGGATATATTGATTGTAAATTGGAAGACCTAGGATCCCTAGTGATTCATTCCTAGCTAGGTTTGTTCTGTGGGGATGACAAGAAAATCAAACTTGAATATAGCATCCTAGAGAAGATGAAACTGCACAATGTGGTGCATTTTTTGGAAGAATTCATAGAAGATCACATGTGCATCATCCTTAGCAGAGTGCGCGGTGATAAAATGTATCTTAAGCAGATGCATGACATCATAACAGAAGTGATTCATGTTGTCACCGGTTTCTGTAACATTGGAGAGGTGTCAACTCTAAGGAAGGTCACCAAGACTAAAATGACTAAGCTCACTAGTTCTCTGAGCAACCAATGGGTGATGACCGTCAACACCATCAAAGATGATCTGGTGAAGTATGCTTGCATGGTGATTGGTTACCGGATATTCTATGCAATCAAAATGAACTTTGTCCCTACTGATGTAGTGAATGTCGCTTACTAAATGATCAAGGAAGGCACCACATTTGACTTATGTACTTGTTTACAAAAGCAACTACTATTGAACCTAAAGTCCATCAAACAAGACAATGCTCTAAGGTTCAGGTTTGGACAACTTTTGGTCAGCCTATTCTTCTACTTTCAAGGCTATTTCCCTAGAGTAGGTGATGTTCAATGGTCTGCTAACCAACCAGTCTCCAAGAAAATTAGGGAAAGTCTTCAAGCAGTGGGATCAACTAGTGGGAACCGGATATCCTGAGGTTCTTAACAAGTATTTTGATGAATTCAAGTAGAAAATGAGCTAGAGAATGAGGATATCTAGTGGTATTGTGAAGAAATATGAAGATGACATCTTCTTCACAATAAAGGTAGATGAATGCATAATGGAAGCAGTGGAACCAAGAAAGGAAGTAGTTGAACCTATGGGTTATGAAGTGATGTATGATATGTTGATTGGGTATGCCTCTACCCGGCTTGCCTCACCATTAGATGCGAAGAAAAAGCGAATTGTTACCTACTTGGAGAGGGTAGCACTAGTTGAAAAACCAAAACAGAAAAAGGATAAAGCAGTGCGATCGGTATCTGCACCAGTTACCTTTGCTAGTCCAAAAGTGACCAAGCAGTCACCTGCTAAGAAGAAACCAGAGGTTATTCCTACTAAAGTCTTTGAGAGGAAGCAGAAAACCAAAACCAGCTCATTGGAGTCAGAGGACATTGAATCAGAAATCCAACCGAAGAAGACAAGGAAAACAAGAAAGAAAGCCAAGTCTACCAGTAATGTTCTTGCAACCTCTGCACCAGTAAATATAGATATTTCCTCTTATAAGCTAATAACACATTGTCAGGGGACTTTAAAGAATATAAAGAAGAAAGTGCTTGATGATTTAAAAGAATATTTTGATGATTTCACTGATAATGAGAAAGAAGAAGTAGAGAAGGAAGTTATCAAATATTTGTGTGTTAATGACTGGTCACCGTCTGAAATCAGATCGGTTACAATAGATTCTTTGTATAATTCTTTAGATAATAAATGGCGCATTGCCATTGAAAAGGAACTGGAAATAAGGGAGAGAGTCTTTGCACAATTCTTTCCCAATGCCTCTAATTCTGAATTATTTAAGATAATGGATAAGAAAAAAGGCCTCTTCTTCATGAGAAGAAGAAGGCTCAGGCTATTGGAAGGTAAAGCTTCTGAAGTGGAGAAGGACACACATTTACATGCCAAAGCTATTGTCTAGTTACACCAAGTGTCTGAGGCCAATCTGAAGGTTGAACAAGCACCTGATCTAACATCAGGCAAACCGAATGAAGCATTTGACAGTGAAGGGGAAAGAGTGACAGAGAAAAATGATCCCATTGATGTGGATGCATTAGATGTTGAGGATGTCACTCTGGACACAGAGAAGGAGAAACAAGACAAAGAAAAAGCAGAGAAAGAGAAAAAGGACAAAGCTGAAAAAGAGAATCAGGACAAAGAACAAATGAAGAAAGAGCAAGCAGAAAAAGCAAAGAAAGAGGAAGACAAGAGGAAAGAGGAAGAGAAAAAGAAAGAGGAGGAGAAGAGGAAACAAGAAGAAGAGAAGAGAAAAGAAGAGGAGAAGAGAAAAGAAGAGGAGAAAAAGAAGGAGGAAGAAAAGAAAAAGAAGGAAGAAGATAAGAAGAAGGAAGAACTGAAGAAGAAACAAGAAGAGGAGTAAAAGAAGAAAGAAGAGGAAAAGAAAAGAGTAGTAGAGGAGAAGGAAGTAGAGAAAACCAAACAAGTGGAGACTCCCAAGGCAACTAGTGGTCAAGCCAAACCGGTTGACACCACCAGTCTGATTGACCTTCAATCAACATATGAGTTTGAGCTGCTGTAAGGCATCAAACTTACATAAGAAAGACTGGAAGAGTTGCGGAGGAAGAAGGAAAGGGATGTCATACAAACTATGGTTCACACCCTTACTAGTCTGATTCCTTGTACTAACCTCCCCAGTACCGATTCCTCTCTGTCCAAGTTGAAACTTCTTTTTACCGTAGTGGAGGACCAGGTACAATGCTTGGAAGATGTTGCTACAGCCACTACCAAGAATAACCATGAAAAGGCACTCAACACTGCCTTAGTCAATAAACTGAATGAGCTCCAGTCACAACTTCTAACGCAGCAGAAGGATATCAGGGGTGCTATGGATGAGGGAAAATTATTGTTGAGTAAAATCTACCAACCCCATTTATTTTGTGATGATGTGCTTAAGCAAAAAGATAAACTCCAATCGGAGTTCTAGGCATACATCAACACCTTCAAGATGCCATATGATTCATTTACTACATATGGGAAAATGGTTCATCATTATCAGCTGCACATTGCCAGGGTGGAATCAGAAATTTGCAACTAGACAAAATATTTGCAGGAGCTTCAACTGGTCTTATTACCTAGACTGCAGATTCTTCAGAAATGTTTACTCAATCTAGAAGCCATCTTGGTAACTCAAGAGATGAGTACCATTGATGCTATGGAAGAACTGGTATTCCAAATGCAGACAAAAAGTGAGGTTGCTACCTCATTACTTGAGTCATGAAAATTGGCCATGAAAAATTTTATGCAGGATTTTAAATTTGTTTTTGATAAGTTTTATTCCTTATTGTCATAAACATTTCCTCTATTTTTATATATAAGGAAACAAGGGTTATTCTGCATTACTTAGTCATTGTTGGCAAAGGGGGAGTAGTATTTAAAATTTTGGTGAATTTTACCATTTCATGTATACTTTCATGTTACCACTTTGGGGGAGTAGTATACATTGTAATTTCTGCAAAAGGGATAGTGTATATGCTTATGGGGAGTATTTTTAATTATGGCATATTTTTGTTGTAAAAACACTTAGATGTCAAAATTTTCCTAAGTGTTGCCATCAATGCCAAAGGGGGAGATTGTTGGAGTTTTGATGATGTTTTGATTATCATTGATGGACACACACTTTCTTGATGTATGAGTTATGCTCAACCGGTAATTGTTCCATCCGGTATTATGTATTATAGTCTTTATACTATCGGTGTTTTGCAGAAGATGTTTACCAGTCACAAATTGACTGAAGACCTCAAGCGGTATGGAGAACCCAAGCAGTATGAAGACCTCAAGTGGTTCAAGGATCTCAAGCGGTATGAAGGAACAAAGTGGTAGTTAACATTTTCCAGTCTTCATTTTTGACAATTGGTAATCGGTATATTATATGAACCGGTATTACTCTGTGATGAGTTACCAACCGGTATTTTTGTGATGAGTTATCATCCACCGACACTTTGGTGGTGATTTTGTGTCATGTTACCAAATGTGTCTAGATGTACTGAACCTAGGAACTTGTAGTTTAATCCTATTGGACCGACATGAAATCAGTTTCCTTTATAAGCACATCATGTCTAGGGTTTGTATATGTGAGAGATGTATGATGCATGAGAAGGTTATGTGGGATCTTTGCAGAGAAGATTAGTTCTATGTGAAGAGATAGAGTGTGGAGATATTGAAGACTGGAGTAATGCTGAAATACATTAACAATGAGCTATTAAGGATCTAACCAAGCATATTGTGCTATTATCTAGATCACTCACTTGTTGATTACTCACATCTTTGACAAGTCTGAAACCCTTAACCAGGTAGGCCTAGCAAAGACTTTGTAAATCCTCTAACAAAGGTGGTTCACAACTATGGATCTGAAATCCTCTCACAAGGTAGTCTTTAATAGGACTTATCTCCTAACAGAGATCTAGATTCCTAATAGGATCTATTCTGGTGAAGAACATTGTATGAACTTAACGAGTCTGACCTTAACCGGTTTGGTTTCTATTATGCAGATAGTTACTTGTGAGTTTCTGCTCACCGTGGTTTTTCCCATTTGGGTTTCCACATCAAATATCTTGTGTTATGGTGATTGTGGTTTTGTGGGTGAATGCTTTATTTGCTATTTGGTTTGCATTTATTTTAACCAGTTTATTAGTGAATTTGTTATACTAGTTATTTGCTAAACTGTTTAAGAGTTTGAGTTCAGTATTTTTTGGTATACTAATTCACCCCCCCTCTTAGTATTCATTAGAAAGAAACTCTAGAAGCACTCAAGGGTCCAACTCTGGAATGTCATGTAGACAGGAACCCTGCTAGAAAGAATCTCTGGGAGCAAACAAAGTTGCAATACTGGAATCTCATGTAGATGGAGATTTAGAACAAAAGAAAAAATTTGGCTACCAATTGGAGAGAGAGTGTGAAGCTTGGTAGTTAATTAGCAACTTTCATAGTTTGTTCATTAAGGAAGATTATTAAAGGAAACCTATACTAGATGCTTTAAGCAAAACCCCCATATTCAATTTCACAAAGCCCATAATTTTCTCAGACCTTTATCATGCAATGCTAGTAGAGCAGGTAAATTTTTAAAGAATCAACATAGGAAGAAAGAATGCAGGAGGAACATGCATGTATCTAGAAACAAAGGCTTACATATGCTTCCATGTTAGAGATAATCTTCATAGGATTTTGCTTGCAAACATAGAGAAGAACTAGCTTGCAAAAGACAAATTGAAATAAAAAGCAAATCAAATCTTCACACAATATACAAATGAATTTGCACTCATACCAGATTGAGCTCTAATACTATGTAAAATTATTTGCTAAACCTATGAAAACCAAGAACGTTGATAGAGCTAAAATTACATAATTGCATAAATTGAGAAGAACTAAAAAAATGTGACTAAACTGCTTGATGGAATTAGGAATGAGTACAATATATAAAGAAAATATAAGACCTCTAAAATGACAATAACCAACTAGAAAATAGGCTTTTAGCTTTATGTAAGATTGGAAAAATCCATGCAAGATTGCACAACTAAGCAATCATAATCCTATCCATTAATAACTAGAAAACTTATCTAAAGGAATATTCTAAACAAAATATTCTACACTAACATAACAACTAAACGAAGTTTCAAAAAGATTAGAGATTTGATGTAGTGAAAATAATAGAGAATGCTTTACATGTGGGGTTAATTATTTAAGTAGACTTACACTCACTTTTAGCTTAGTGTTTGATATTGTAGTCAAAAGAGTACATAGAGAGGCATGAAAGGGAGAACACAATAAAGAAGAATAGGAATTTATAGTAAGGCAGTCTTCACAAGTAGTTCTTTAGCTAGTGTATTTTCATTGTTATTTCTAAAGTGACTTGTTCTGGTTGTATTTTTCCAATTACTTGTTGATAATGAGTGCACACTTGATAGTTTGGTTTTAGTCCCTACATTTTCTCATAATGTGTTTCTCTATGTTTTATTCAAATTATTAGGTTACTTTACATATTGAATTAGAATCTTGGCCGACGCAAATAATTGTAGAAGTTGTTGGTCACATAATCTCATTTGACCCTGAACCCATTTAGGTTCTCTTTAGCAAGATAAATTTTAATTTAAATTATTTTCTTGTATGCATATCATGAGTCAAATAGGTCTAGTTGGTTAACAATTAGCCCTAGTTTGTCGTCACAATATCTTCCTATTTTTTTTTAAAAGATTGTTATTCTTCCATGGACCACAACTATACAATTATAAAATTGTAACTCATTGAAGACTAAATTAATTCAAAATTGGTTCTATTTTTGTTCTTCTTTGTTTTCTATTTTTAATAGCATAAATTTTGCTTCCTAATGTGAGTTGATCAAAGAAATTCTCTACCATCTCTGCTAGCGGAAATTCATACTCAAATAGCTCTATTTTTGTTCATTCACTTCATCTTTTTAAATTCACTTTGCCTATATTCACCAAGCTCCATAAGAGAACCAATATACTCTTTACTGAAAGGAAGCTAAGGTGCACAAAATGCTTCCCAACCCTTATCTAGTTGGGGAGATAGTGTAGATTTTTGTTACAAAACTTCTATTACAACATAAGAAACACATTCACAAGAAGATATAAACATGCATAAAGATAAACACAATCAACATAATATATATTGTGGGGAAAAACCTTTCAACTGAAAAAACCTTCCCATACTCCAAAAGCACAGTACAAAATTAATGGTCACAATACATTATCACCACTTAGCTTCTTCAACAAGAGTCAACAACTAACAACACACAATTACGATTAGTTCTAGTAGCAAAACACTTCACCTGAAAACAATAATGTTCATAACTAATACTCTCCAAGGATACTTTTTATAGAGAAATACAACTCAAGAGGAAGCTTCTAGATGAAGTTAAAAGATGGGATTGTGCAAAGCACTTGGCCCTATTTTTCGGCCACCAAAAATCATGCAAATGATACATGTACATCTCCAAATGACTCCCCATTCAAACCTCCTAAGTTGGGCACCTAAAATTTACTATTTGAGGTAAGATAAATACTCTTACACATCTTACAATTGTCATAACTTACACCACTCATAGTTGTAACAGAATCTATCATAAATGACTATTATTAGTTTATTTTGTCATAACCCAACTTGGGTACCCACCTTCTTCATGCAAAAGGTATCTCCCACCACTTGTCTATTCTGTCATAGAATCCATCATAGCATGACACTTGTAAAGATACTCAAAGTGGGATGCCTATATTCACATGTGCAACATATGTGTCATATAGTCACCAAGTAGGATGCCACCTAGCCTGAGGGTCCTACTAGATAACTACACATTTGTAGGTAATTAAATAATCAAAATAATAAAAAAATAAAGAAAAATCAATGCTTAAGGATTTGTGAAGGTTGAGACACCTTAATCCCAACATTTCCCCACTTGTTGAAGACCTTTCAAATAGCCCATACAGAAACTGCAAGGGGGCAAGAGGCCCATAGAACTAGAACACCATCTGAACTTCTTTGTGCTTATTTATTTTGTCAATGCATCTACACCATTCATCAAAGGGTCAACCTTCTCTATTTTTTTCCTTCCCATCCTCTATCTTATATATACACACACATACACACACATGCACATGGACATGCACATGCACATACACATACACATACACATACACATATACATATACGTATACATATATGTATGTATGTATGTATGTATGTATGTATGTATGTATGTATGTATATTCATGTATATATATATACATACATATTAATGTATGTGTATGTATGTATATAAATATATACATATATGTATCTTCATTTATATGTATGTATGATATGAAGTGAATTATTTCCATAAAATGAGTAAAGTTTGTTTTCCTAACGGTAATTATTCATGATTATCCTTTGTCAACTCTTAGGGGGGTTTTGTGTTGTTATTCATAAATGGTAAACTTATTTTCAAATTTGTGATGTTTAACTTTAACGTTGAGATCAAAATTAGAAAATTCTTAAATAACAAGTAAAAATTAACCAAAATTATTAAAAAATGCAAAGAAAATGAGATACATAAACCTTAAAGAATGGTCTAGGCCTATCACCCATTCTTTAAGTTGTTGCACAAATGCACGACCTTAAGGAATAACCATGGCCACAAGCTATTCCTTTTGGTCTTTAGAATAGGATTTTATCCCCTTTTGATAATTTTATTATTATTATTAAATAATATATTTTTACATATTACAATGATTTAGGTCAATACACTTGACCAAAATATTATTCAAGAAATGGTCAATACCTTATTCCTGCACTTTCTCCCACCAAATTATGAAAAATAACTAGTTCAAAAAACTATTCAACTTTATTTGGGATCTCCTCTTTATCAAACTATTATACAACCATTCTTAGAAGAGTGGCCTTCAACTCACCTATTCCAAGAGCAGCCAAGTGCATTTATAATGTTTTTTCATACAACATGCTACCAACTTGTAATGTATTTGTTAGACAAAATAAACATATGGATACCATCTTTTATATAGAAGAGAAATAATATAATCACACAAATGACTCAACCTATCAATCTCAATTTTAAATTAAAACCCATTTATATTCAAAGCAAAAATAGAATGAAATGCATACCAACACTAAAGACCATGAATCAAAAATAAATCTTAAAACTATATACACAAGAAAACGCAAAACAAAGGTAGTTAGTTGAACAAAATGGTGATAAAAATAAACAAAAAAATTAGGCACATATATGTACTAGGTCCCATTTTTAATCATTCATATCAACCTTATCAAGCACTTCAATAATCCTGTTACTCTTTTCCTAAGAAAAAAATGGCATTTCAATCTCTATTCTATAAAATATGCTAACTTGAAGCCAAGGAAAATTGTATCTTTATATCCCATTTGCAATAGTAAAGAAAACAAATAAATCCAACAAACCTACCAAGGTATTCCAAAAAAGGAATTAGAAAATTATTAAGCTCTGAACCAAAATTACTAAATTTCAATGGTAAACAAGTTTCATTTCCTGATAAAATACATAACCAACAAAGCTCAATAGGCTGATGCTTTACCTTACTATTGCAGATAATTTGCATGTGCAAAATGTTTAAAGACTAGTAAACAATACAATATTATAGCAACAAATTGTAAAGCAGGATACCTAGAGACATACGAAAAGCCCAATAGGGCATTGTAGTTGTATGTCATACAAGGTTAGTGAACTCTTGAACTACATCTAATGGAGATGAACCTTCATAGATGTAGAGGTCCAATGAACCCCCAATAACCCACTAACCAAAATCCAAGGAAAAGTGTATCCCTATATCCCATTTGAAATAGTAAAGAAAATGAATAAATATAACAAACCCTCCAAGAGCTTCCAAAAAAAGGAATCCAATAAAAATATTAAACCCTTAACAAATATTACTAAATTTTAATGGTAAATAAATTTTGTGACTTGATAAAATACATAACCAACAAAGCTCAACAAGTTGATACTTTAGCTTACTATTGTAGATTATTTTCATGTGTAAAATGTTTAAAGGTTAATAAACAATAAAATGCTACTATTGCTTATTTTTTACCTTCACATTAAAATAGCCTAAATAGCCTTATAATTGTATAAATGATTTAAAAGGTTCAAACACCTTGTCATTTTTGTCAAACTAATTAATTAGAGCAATGTTTTAATTCAAGTTGTAGAAGAATTCTTAAAAGGGTATATTCCATGTCATAATAAAAAAAGGGGTTTGTATCAAGGACCTTTTTATATCTCATGTCTAGGTGTTTTATAAAGAAAATAAGCTTTCAAAGGCGTATTTGAGTTCAAAAGTAGACTCATGCACTTTGCATATTAAGACATTGATGTTAATAATTAGGATCATAAAGCATATTCTTGGTAACTTTCACGTGGGAGAGTTGAACTTAGCCTTTTTTGCAGATAAGAGGGAAATGAAGTTAAATGTGATTCTAGGGTTTCCTCAAGTTTTACTCCTTATTCTGCCCTTTCCATGTTGGTGGAGTTTTGTACTGAGAAAGAACTTCATGCAGAGATTCATATAGCCTCATACACCTCTAAAGAGCCATCAATAGGGATTTTTCAAAAGCCATGCAAGGGTTCATGTGAGATTCTCAAAGATTTATCATAGAGTTATAAAAGATCACCAACAATGATATGCGGATGCTCATTCTTATCATACAAATCTATAAGTCCACTATGTCTTCCTCCTTGATTCTCACAATAAATTGAAAATGAATGGGATGGATAGGTGAATATTATTTTTTTTAAAGAAAGACGAAATGGTGGATTTTTATTTACATGTAAGTTGTTGGAGAAGAACCCATTCATGGTGATTACAAGTCCTTTTAATCTTCATGTCAAAGATTATCCTATGCTCTATTTCATGCATGAAGCTCCAAGAATGTACAAGGTTACTAAGAAATCACTATCAAAGGGTCTCTAAGTCATTGAACAAGGCATTGAGAATCTTGCAAATGATAAACATGACAGAGAAGCGAAACACGAAGGAAAATCCCTTCAAGAACAATCACCATGGACAAAGAAAGTTATAGAGTATACATAAGAAGCCTTTTTAGTAGTCCTTAGAGCTTTTTAACAGTCATCACAGCCAAAATACCAAAAGGAGAACATATGTAGATCAGTGCTTTATTTTGCAACCTCAAGAAGCACAAAAGGTAGTGATCAAGATAAAGATCACAGTGTCAAGACTGTTTGTAGAGACTAGAGATCAAAATTGACATAAAGCACATGGTCTAAGACACTATAGCAGCCACAAAGTGATATTCAGAAGATCAAGAAAATTATCGCAATCACATCCAAATCAATAGGATAGTATAAAGTGTAGACTAATGAACCACTATAGTATTGCAGATTATAAAGACAAGGTGAGAAGATTTAAAGACATGACTAGCCACAATAAATGTTATGAAGCAAAGGCAAAAGATAGTAATCTAAATGCAAAAGAATGATATAATAGAAAGGACCAAGGACTTTTGAAGACAATAGATTCCAAAACAAGAGATCACTATTAAAAGACAATAAGGATAGAGAGTATGTCAAGATGACAGTGGCATGACTATGAAGAACAATGACAGTAGGTCAAGAGAAATCAATGGATTGAACATCATAATAAATAAAAGAGAGTCATCCATACTATCAAAAGAAAAAGTTTAATTTAGTAGCAAGAGCATAGGTCTGAAGTAAAACATGGATGACGAAAACCCTAAAGAGAGTAGATCTCAAGAAAGATAGTGGTTACAATGTTGTTGGAGTCATTGATTACTGTTGCCCAAGAGCTTGAATAGACTATTGCAAAAAGGGGGTAGTCACATTCAAATTTGCAACCCCTAGACACAACACACTCTTCAGTAAATGTAGTCCTCAATATAGTTAGCATCAATAAAATCTCTTCCAATCATAATATTGTTGCATACCTTTCCATGGGACATACCTAACAAAAGGATAGTCATGTAAAAGAGGAGAAGAGAATAGTAGTGCATGTTTGAACAATCCATGACCTAGAGCAGCCCAAGTCCTTTGTAGTAGGCCTAACCCTCAAGGAAGAATGACAATCCAACATAAGGATTCTAAAAACTCAAGCACAGTCAAGGAACAATTTGTAATGAATGATACAAATTTAAAAGGAATTTATCAAAACATCAATAGAATCAAACTTTGATCAAGGGGCAAAAAATATTGAAGAAGAGATTGATGTCCTAAGATTTGTGCCTAATAAAAAATAGTAATGGTTGCATTCACAACAATCATAAATTTAACAAAAGGAGTGTTGCAAGGTGTGTGCCCTTGGTCTCCTTGTGTTGTGAAGTGCAACGCTTGGGTTTGTGATATGGCTTAATCACCTCCTATGGATTCTATAAGTCTAGTGGTTGTATCAGGAATTAACGGGTCGATCTTTTGGTGCAATGACAACCACACTTGTAATAAGTGGTATCTAAGCTTGGTCATAGGTTCAAACCCCTTGCTTGCGCTGGGGGGATTGTTGCAAGGTGTGTGCTCTTGGTCTCCTTGTTCTGTGCAGTGCAGTGCTTGGGTTTGTGATATGGATTAACCACCTCTTGTGGATTCTATAAGTCTAGTGGTTGTATCAAGAATTAACAGGTTGATCTTTTGGTGCAATGACAACCGCACTTGTAATAAGGAAGTTTACAAAAATGTTGTAGTACATGAAAGTAGTCACTACTATCAAAGGCACAAATGGACATAAATAAAATAGATTTCAAATCTCATGAGAAGAACATTGAAGATTGCAAGCTACAGGAAGCTCTAATAGAAGTTACGGAGACTGAGTATTGTGGTCACAAGAGAAAATTCTTTCATCAGACAAAAAAGAACATGGTGGTCACAATCAGAGGAAAAGTCATAACCAATGAAAGAAATGAGTAGATTCAGTGAAAGCTTCAGTGTATAGGGATAGAAAGCTTCTAAAAGAGTAGCTACAACTAAAACTCAGCCCAAAGAACCATCTATACAGCAGTAAAGAAGTGTAAACATAGTGAGTTGCATCCTTCTTAGGCAGTGATACCAACATATTTTGAAGGAGGACAACAACCTTTATATGAATATAGTACACATCTTCAAAAGGACATAGTACAGTACAAAAATAGTAAAGTAGTCATTCAAAGGTCATGAAAAGATCATTTACATGATGTTTAATGTCAATTACCTTTGAGTTTTTTATGTTAAAGCAAAATGATAAAATTGGGGAAGTTCGAACTCTTTATCCTACACCTGGATAGTCTACTCGAAATCTCATACTCAAAGATTAAAAATCACCTAAGGGCATAAGTAAACAAGTAGAAGATGCAATTCAGTAATCAATGCTCAGTTTGGAGAAGGTAAGAGGTGAGTTTTGAGTTCACAAGTAGTTTGTCTTAGCAACAGTTCAGTGAAGGAAACCTGAGACAAGGGGGGGTGAATCAATTTTCACCAGATATAAAAACTTAACCACAAATACTAATCTGATAAACTACAAAAATAACAAATATTAGCTCAAATTGAAAGCACAATATAGAACACCAAGATTTTGATGTGGAAAACCCGGTTAAGGAAAAAACCATGGTGGGAACCTACCCACAATAAGATGATACTCTGTAGTAGTATGTGTAAAGATTACAATGGGGAATGCACCTGCATTGAGGCACACTACCTAGAGCTCACTAATCAAAAGATAATGACCCAGAAGGCTACAACCCTTAGGGAAGTCTCACTGACTTACAACAAGATTTGGACTACAATCCGAAAGGAATGAACTACAATAATATCATCTCTAAATGCCTGATGATAGTTTCGATTAAGCACTATTGTTTTCTATGCAATACCATTCTCTGCTCAATCACAATGTCAAAGGATGAATCACTTGTTCACACATACACCACTCTCTAATAATGCAGACACAATCTTGACACAAAAATTACATGACAATACCACCTATTTATACAATTCATCAGCCTTGACAACAAGGTTGGATAAACCCTCAACTCACAATTACAAAATTACATCACATGATACAAAGATCGACCACCGAACCAATATAATGATATACATGACATAACATTGACCTAGTTCAAATCTCCAAACACGCAACACCACCAAAAATCACTCCAAGTTCAACTGTAACACGTGACAACACCAAAAAAACTGCATAACACGAAGAACATCACCGGTTCAATAAAATCACTGACAACTTGCACAATGATCAATATGGATCATCAAGGAAAATAGGACACAATTAGGAAACACCAAAAAGTGTGTTAGAATCATTAGAAATAGCTACACCAACACCACTTATCAAATCTTCATCTGCCAATATTTCAAACTCAAGAGCACCAAAATATCAACAACTCACACGAAGAAAGATAACTTGTCAGCCTCACCAAATCACAAACCATCTGAAGTGAAGATAGACAAGACCACCCAAATAGTCTCCCAAAGACTCAGCTAAAGATCTGATCACACTGGAATATACTAGAGGAAATACTGAACTCTGCAAAGCATTGATAAAAAAAACAAGCTGCAAAACCAGATTATATGATATGATCAATTAAATTTCTGGGATCACAAAAACCAATATAGAACAATATAGTGATACTGTAAATACTCCATACACAAAACCATGATCCCAATAAACCAATTTGCAATCACTAGAGCAAGAATATGTTGACATCAATGACAACAACATATCCTAGCAGCAACAATGTCCAACAATCTCCCCCTTTGGCATTGATGGCAACATATGAATGTGAAAAACAATCAATGCAAATAAAGAAAAGAACTCCAATAAACTCCCACTAAGATCAAGAAGGTAAAACTATTTTTCACATGCTTATCTCCCCCTTTGACATCAATTCCAAAGATCTCAAAATAGAAAACCAAACTCTCCCCCTTCGATAAACAAAACATGATTCTCTCCCCCTTAACCAACTCATCAATTCGGATAAAGAAATAAGTCTGTGAAGTCCATCGGATTGATGCAACTCAATACATCTAGTTCTCATCGGGAGGGGTGGATACCCATAACTTGTCTCTCAAATAGACAAATGTATCTACAGACAAAGACTTAGTAAAAATATTAGCAATTTGTTCATTTCTAGACACATATTCCAGCTTTAAAACCAATTGTTGGCAACAATAATGAAGGAAAACTGAGAGGAGGGGGTTAAATCAATTTTCACTAGATATACAAACTTAACCACATATATAGATCTAATAAACTACAAAAACAAAAAAGATAAGAAAATTGATAGCACAACACACAACACCAAGATTTTGACGTGGAAAACCCGATTAAGGGAAAAACCATGGTGGGAACCTACCCACAATAAGATGCTACTCTATAGCAGTATGTGTAAATATTACAATGGGGAATGCACATACATTTAGGCACACTACCTATAGCTCATTTCTCAAAAGATAATGACCCAGAAGGATACAACCTTTAGGGAAGTCTCACTAACTTACACCAAGATTCAGACTACAATTCGGAAGGAATGAACTGCAATAATAGCATCTCCAAATGCTAATGATAGTTCCGGCTAAGCACAATTATTTGCTCTACAACACCAATCTTTTCTCAATCAAAATATTGAAGGGTGAATCACTTGTTCGCACATACACCACTCTCTGATAATGCAAACACAACCTTGACACCAAAATTACATGGAAATACCCACTATTTATACAATTCATCAACCTTGACAACAAGGTTGGCTAAACCCTCAATTCATAATTTCAAAATTACATCACATGATACAAAGATTGACCACCGAACCAATATAATGTTATACATGACATAACATGGACCTAATTCAAATCTCCAAACACACAACACCACTAGAAATTACACCAAGATCAACCGCAACATGCTACACTACCAAGAAAATTGCATAACACAAAGAACATCACCAGTTCAGAAAAATCACTAATAAGTCTCACAATGATTAATATAGATCATCAATAAAAATAGGATACAATTAGGAAATAGCAGCAAGCATGTTAGAATCATTAGAAAAAGTTGCACCAACACCACTTATCAAATCTTGATTTGTCAACATCTGAAACTCAAGAACACTCAAACATCAACAACTGTCATGAAGAAAGATAACTTGTGGAGCAATAAATAACAAACCATTTGAAATGAAGATACACAAGACCATCCCAAATAGTCTCCTAAAGACTCAGCTTAAGATCTGATCACACTGAAACATACCAGAGGAAATACTAAACTCTGCAAAGCATTGATTAGAAAAACAAACTGCAAAACTCGATCATATGATATGATCAATTAAGCTTCCCAGATCACCAAAACCAATACAAAAGAATATAGTGATACTATAGATACTCCATACACCAAACCATGATCCCAATAAACCAATTTGTAATCACCAGAGCAAGAATATGTTGACATCAATGAAAACAACATATCCTAGTAGCATCAATGTCCAACCATCCCCCCTTTTGGTATTGATTGCAACAAATGAATGTGAAAAAAAATCAATGCAAGGAAAGAAAATAACTCCAACAAACTCCCCCTAAGATCAAGCAACTGAAACATTTTTTCACATGCTTCTCTCCCCCTTTGACAACAATGCTAAACATCTAAAAACAGAAAACCAAACCCTCCGCCTTACATAAACAAAACATGATTCTCTCCCCCTTAAAACACATAATCAGGCCACTCCATCAAAGGAGAAACACCAACTCATCAATCTGGATAAAGAAATAAGACTATGAAGTCCACCAGATTGATGCAACTCAATGAATCTAGTTCTCATTAGGAAGGGTGGATACCCCTAACTTGTCTCTCAAATAGACAAATGTATCTGCAGGCAAAGGCTTAGTGAAAATATCACCAATTTGTTCCTTTGTAGACACATATTCCAGCTTCAAAACCAATTGTTTGCAACAACAATGAATAAAAATGAGAGGGAGGTGAACCCACAATAGTTGGTTACACTTTTTTGCCAACTTTGACAATTTAATTTTCATTTTTAGAAAAAACCTCACATTCATACACTTATTAGTGTTAAACCATAAGGAATATGCAAATGATGTGAACTAGTGATTTGTGACATTTTGCGTGTAGATTCTAAATATATATTTTTTTGAATTTTTTTCTAATCAGTTTATTTCCATTTTTCTATCTCCCTCAAAAACTAGATTTTTACAAAAAACAACATTTTTAAACAATGATACTCATTTGCTATGGCATAACTTATTTTCTAAAATAGATATGAATGTGATTCTTTCCAATTTAGTTTTGTGACATCCATATCTAATGTTTGCAATCAGTTTCATAACATTATCTTTTAATATTTCATATTTTATCAAGTTTTGAAGTCAAGTTAACTGTAATATTGACATATGTTCATTTGGTTGATCATAACCTGTTGTGTATGTATCCAAATTCAAATTTATTTTGTTTTGGAAAGAGGACTTCAATACCTAGTGCACAGATATTTTTTAGAATTTTTTTTCCCTTTTTTACTATTTTTCCATAACTGTTGAACTCGAAAGTTGATGTTTGTTATGAAACCTATGTTTAGTTAAGCTAGAAAAAAAAATATTAATAAACTCTTTATATATTAAAATAATAGTCATTAGAAATCTTACTTCAAGTACTACTATCATGCATTTGGGTTTGTCAAAATTCGTCTATTTGAGCCCCCAATTTGAGCTTCGAAGGCGAAAAATCTACAGAAACCATTAGAGGTTTGGTGGGAGTCCAAATCCAAGTACTTTTGATAGAACATATGTTTCATCGAAAGGGGTTCAATCGAACCTATTAGGGTTTGACCAAACCCCCTTTCTATCGAACCCTCTTAGCACAAATTTTGTAATAACTACCCTAAGCAAAGGGTTTCAATCGAACATAGGTTCGATCGAACCCATTTAATTATTAATTAAAACAATAAAAAAATACTTTTGATCAAATGTTATATTCAATCAAAAGTATGAATTTTCATACTTTCTATCGAATATCAAAATTGATTTTGATCGAAAGTGGTGTAAAATCAATTTTTGATGATTTAGATAAATTCCTTCATCCAAAAAAGTGTAACCCACTATTGTGGGTTCACCCAAACTGGGGGTGAATCAATTTTCACCAAATATACAAACTTAACCATAAATACAGATCTGTTAAACTTCAACAATAACAAAGATAATAAAATTGATAGCACAACACACAACACCAAAATTTTGATGTGGAAAACCTAGTTAAGGGAAAAACCACGGTGGGAACCTACGCAAAATAAGATGATACTCTACAGTAGTATGTGTAAATATCACAATGGGGAATGCACATGCATTCATGCACACTGCCTAGAGCTCACTGCTCAAAAGATAGTGACCCAAAATGCTACAACCTTCAAGGAAGTCTCACCGACTTACAACAAGATTCAGACTACAATCTGGAAGGAATAAACTGCAATAATAGCATCTCCAAATGCCTGATGATAGTTCCAGCTAAGCATAATTGTCTACTCTGCAATACCAATCTCTGCTCAATCACAATGTCAAAGGATGAATCACTTGTTTGCAATTTCACCACTCTCTGATAATGCAAACACAACCTTGACACCAAAATTACATGACAATACCACCTATTTATACAATTCATCAACCTTGACAACAAGGTTGGCTAAACCCTCAACTCACAATTACAAAATTACATCATATGATACAAAGATCCATTGGACACAATGGATCACTGGGAGGGGGTGAATCAATGATTTAAACTCTTTTTCCTCAAAAAGAAGATACCGGTAAAGTAGAGAACAAGTTGAGTGCTAACCGCTAACTTAAACAATGCAAGTAGAGTGTGGAAAGGGCTTGCTAAAGCATTAACATAACACATGCATAATAATTCATCACACAACACCAGATATATATGAGGAAAACCTAATATAGGAAAAACCTCGGTGAGAATAGCTGCTGGAGATCTTCTGCTCTAGTTCAACCTCACAATGAAACTCTTATTACAATATTTAGGGCACTAGCCCTTATTTTATGAGCACCAACTCAAAGGAGCACTGACCCCTACACAATTTATAGGGTATAACCTAAAGCAGCTACAACCCCTGCACGAAGCTACAACTTAGTAAAATCAATATAAAACTTCGATATACAAATGAATTCATTCTTACAACCTTACAATATTCTCCTCTGTCGATTTCACCCTTACCAGTCTATATTCTCTCCACCCTCTCTGCAACTTGACTTTTCTAATCACCTTTCTCAATCCTCTCTCATAATGTCTTTTTCCTTTCAACTCACAATCAATCACTCTTAATTAGACACAACTTCTATCGATTTGTCACCTATGTGTTCAATGCACACTCCATCCGTTGTTCCTGGTACCATTTTTATCTGCTTCTCCTTGTAGGTCAATACTTCACTCATAAACACTTCAAGTGTTTTTCTCTTCAGCTTTTAGACATCAATTTCACACTTGTCTTCTTATTGTAGCAGCAACAATCATAGTCTCAAGTCATCATATTTAAACTTGAGCTTTCCCGCCAAGAATCAATTCAAACTTGGGGCAGTTAGGGTTCCCTTCACTCAACAAAATCAGCATGAGATCTGATCTAGTTTGTCTTGGATCGATCACCTATACTCGAGGAATGCATTTGTATATGTTTTCCATTATTGAATGCATACTTGATAAAGATAGCCATCTCGCACATGATTTTCTACCTTGAAATCTGTCGACTCATAAAGAGCTCACCTATTTCCTTCTCAAGATCTTCTTGTAGTCTTATTTCTTTGCTTCGATCCAGCCACCAACTACTCCCTGATCTTTCTCTATCATTCTTTATTCCTCAAGCCGCATTAGTCAATTACCATCCTGTGATTTGTGGTTGTTTCATTAATGTCGACTAGTTGTTTCAACAACTAAGTCAATGGAGGCTTCACCAACCTCTGCATGTTTGCCACATGAGCTCCACATGGAATCACAATGGTCAATTACTCAACTCATTGACATAAGGTCGGTTTATACTTGATCACTCAACAAACTCATACTAGTACACACCTTTACCGGTGAGAGATTCTCCTCCTACTAACCGGTTGGTGAAGATTTGTAGGTTTTGGTTAGGAGGAGCTACAAATTGATTCCCTTTGTCATTCACACAAGCTATGGATATAGTATTGTTATCAATAAAGTATTGACTCTTGTTTCTTAACTGATAACATTTCTCAGTATCATGACTAGGTTGATAATGACATTGACACAAAGCTTTAGGATAATGTGAAGATGGAAATGGTTTAGAATGGTCAATTGGTTTTATGGGAGGAAGTCGCAACAAATTAGCATTGATTAACCTCAATATTATACTATGCAAAGACTCAAAATCTATTCTTCTTAAGTATTTGGATAAAGGGGCCACACCTGACATCCTTGCTGCCACTTGAGTGTTTATGTTGTCATTTATCTTGATGAAATATTTTGTTTGGTTTAAACTTCATAAAAAATTTCTAAAAAATCTCACTCTTATCAAATGAAGCCATTAAAGAGCATGATTCAAATTGACCCAGTTGAAGCCAATAATTATGAAGCACTGAATAATTATGTAAAGAAAGTAAACTCATAAAATAGAAGCTTATCTCTAATATCCTTTTGTAAACTAGTAATAAAAATTCTTTGAACATCATGATCACAGATAGGGTAAGCAATTTGTGAATGCAAATGTTTATATCTACCAATAAAGTTAGCCACTTTTTCTTTAACTCCTTACTTATAATGAATCAAATCAGTCAAAGTAATCTTAGGACCAATGTTATTTTGAATTTGTTGAATGAAAGAATTAGCCAATTGTTGAAAATAAGTAATAGAATAAGGAGAAAAAGAACAATATTAGTGCAGGGTTTTATGTCTAAAAGTTTAAGTAAATAATGTCTTTGTGATGAGCCTTTGGTCATGAGAAAAATCACTACACAAAGTTTGAAATGTCTTCACATGAGTCAAGGGGTCACCTTTCCCATTATATAACTCCATTTCCATATGCTTAGGATGAATTGCATGAACAATATCATCAGCTAGTGGGTTCCCTACATTAAATGTGGAAACATTGAATTCAAATTGAGTTATGGAAGCTAATTGTTGTTGTAAGGATGAAATGATTTGGGCTAGGTTATTGATAGTTGAGAATGAGGAGGGGGAACATTATCATATGCTAGTATGGAAGATGGTTGTGAAACAAATGGAAGACTCACAGAAGGAGGTATGTAATAATATTGGCTAATAGGATTGCCCCCATGACCAACATCTATAGGATTAACACTTTGTGTGGAAATAACTTCATGATAGAAGATGTAAATGTAGGCACACTAAGCAAGGATGTACGAATAGGAATGAAATGATTAACTTGGATAGTAGGTTGAGAGTAATATAGAACTTTGGCACAACTTTTGAGTGGCATAATATTATTATAAACAATATGAGCAAGACCACATAACAATCTGATGTAGTTACAACTGGACAATCGTCAAAGAGAATAGTTTGGACCGTGCAACAAGAGTTGCACAGTAGAAACAACTCAATGTGATGGAGCTAATGTAGAAACAAACTATATTATATCATGAAAATCAATTACAATCATCGACAACATGTAGGCTCACAAGATTCGGCTCATAGGCCCAAGTACAAAACATGTGTGTTATGCAACATCCAGGCTCAAGCAAGAATGTGAGCCAACTCTGAACCTCCTAACCTTATGATTCTTCTTTTATCTTCATGAATCCCCTCTATATGATTAATTACTTTTATTTATATGATCAAGAATGATCCGTGTTAGCCCAAGATGGAACAAATGCTAATGAACAAGATGTAATGTGTAAAACAACAAGGTCACCCTCCACCAACAAGATCCTTCCAAAACATCCAAAGAATGAAGTGCGGAACCAAGGGAAGGTCAGCCACACACCAAGGAATGTTGAAAATAATGAATTGAAGCTCTGCAAGCTACAAAACTGATCCCCAAGATTCACCAGTAACCAAATAGGTTCATGTCCTTCTGGTGTTCTAAGCCAAAAAATTGTCTTAGATTCCAGAAGTGATAACTTGTCAAAAAAAGATCCAAATGTCCCACAGACTTAGGATAAGGTAGATGGACATGTCCACAATCAAAATCCATCGCTGTAAGATCCAGTGAGAAAATGCCAAGAAACAAAGAAAGAAATGTTGAAACTGCAAAATAGGAAACAAACTAAAAGAAAATATTTTTGGTTGATGCAAGATTGCCATGAACTAGGGATGCTCTTGCATCAAACATTTGGGGTTGTTGAAAAAGAGAGTCCCTCACTTTGCTGGGGTCAAAGGAAAACCAAGATGGTCTAACTCTCCCTGAGAAATCCATGATGAATCTTCAATTGGTCTATCTTTCCACTTCACAAGATACTCTCTATATTGATTCCTCTATGTACTATGCCCAATCCTACTATCCAAAATGTCTTCAATCTAATTCGGGTCCTTTCAGGGTATCTACTTCTCCAAGTCTGCTCCACTTTTCTTACTGAATTCTACCTCATGGTACTGATGTAGATCTATAATGTTGAATATAGGTGAAATACCCAAACTATCTGGTAACTCCACTTCATATGCATTTTGGGAACTGAATTTCTTCAAGATATTACAAGGTCCAAACTTCCTCATCTCTAACTTGTTATAGGATCCAACTAGAAATATCTCTTTTCTTAGATATACCATCACTTCATTGCCAACTCCAAATTTCGTTTGTCTCCTCTTTTCATTTGCTTTCTCTTTATACTTACTCTTCATGTCTTTCAAATGTTACTTAACTTGAGTGTGCACTGTCTTCTTATGCTCTACAAATTCTTCTACTTCTGTACTCCTTTTAACTTCATTACTGACATCTCTCAATTCTAATATGCCTCTAGGGTGTGCTCCGGCAAAAATATCAAAAGGTGTTCTACTGGTACTCCTATTCATTAAATTATCGTAGGCAATTTGACTTGTGCAAGAATGAAGTCACGTAACATCCGGTTTTCTCTTCAGCTAAGCATCTCAACAAAATTCCCAAACTCCTATTCACTACTTTTGTCTATCCATCAATCTATGGGTGAAAAGTAGAATTGAACTTCAAATCTTTCTTTATCTTCTTCCAAAGAGTTCTCCAAAAATATCTAACAAACTTAGTGTCTCTATCTGAAACTATTCTCTAAGTAAGTAATCCATGTAATCGCACCACCTCATTGAAAAATAGGTCAATAACATGTATTGCATCTATTGTCTTTTTACAAGGTATGAAATGTTCCATCTTTGAGAATCTATCCACCACTAAAAATATAGAATCATTTCCTCTCTGTGTCTTAGGCAAGCCAAGTATAAAATCTATGCTTATGTCCTCCCAAGGTCTCTTTGGAACTATGAAAGGCCTATACAATCCAACATTCTAATTACTACCTATTGCAAGTTGACAAATACTACAAATTTGCAGAGATTTCCTGATATCCTTATGAATCTGAGGCCAAAATTAATTCTCACTAATCAATACCACTATCTTATCAATACCAAAGTGTTCTACTAATCCTCCACTATGTTTCTCCTTTATCAGATTCTCCCTCATAGAGCTCCTAGGTATACACAACTATATTCCTATAAACATCCCATCTTGAATGAAATAATATAACCACTTACTTTTGTCCACCATATTTGGTTCCTTACAAGCTTCCCAAGGTTCTACAAATTTGGGTCTTCCTCATACATGTTCTTCAATTCTTCAAAACCTAATACCTCGATTCTCATCTCTATCAGGAGATTCCTCCTACTCAATGCATTGCCAACTCTATTTGACTTCCCACTTCTATGCTTCAAAACAAAGGTATAACTCTGCAAGAACTCTACCCATCTCATATGTCTTTGATTCAACTTACTTTGATTGTTCAAATATTGGAAAGCTTGATGGTCAGTATACAACACAAAATCCGTAGGCAAAAAATAATGTCTCCATTTCTTCAATTCTTGAATTATGGCATAGAATTCCTGATCATACACAAAATATCTCCTCCTTACATCATTCAACTTCTCACTAAAATAAGCTACCAGTCTTCCTTCTTGACTTAACACTTCTCTAATTGCATTCCCACTTCCATCACAGTCCACTTGAAATACTTTGCTAAAATATGGTAAAGCCTACACAGGTTGCTCTATCACCTTTTGCTTCAACAATTCAAAGCTCCTATTTGCTTTAGTTTTCCACTTGAAATCCTTTCTATCTCCTCTCATTGTTTTTTTCATAGGGCTACAAACTGAACTAAAATTTCTAATAAACTTCTGGGAGAAAATAACTAATCCATGAAATGATCT
The DNA here is from genome assembly GCF_030272615.1 of Cryptomeria japonica. Taxonomy (NCBI): domain Eukaryota; kingdom Viridiplantae; phylum Streptophyta; class Pinopsida; order Cupressales; family Cupressaceae; genus Cryptomeria; species Cryptomeria japonica. The sequence continues at coordinate 38,904,038 of NC_081413.1, read as the reverse complement.
TACCTCTCTAATGCTTTCTAGCATAGGCCATTCAACAATTTATCTTACCTTCTCAAGGTCCATCTTCAATCCATCTATAGAAATCACATATCCCAAATAGACTAACTCTTCCTTCATGAAACTGTACTTCTTAATGTTTATCAACAACTTCTCTTCTCTCAACCTCTACAAAAGTTGTCTCAAATGCAACATATGTTATTCATTTCTCTTACTAAAAATCAAAATGTCATCCAAGTACATAATAACAAACTTACCCAAGAACCTATTCAATACCTTGTTCATCAATCTCATGAAATTACTTGGTGTATTAGTCAATCCAAAATGCATCACCAACCATTCATACAGTCCTTCTTTCCACCAAACAAATTTGAGCACTTGTAAAAACTTCACTCTTCAAAGGCTCCTCCAAGGGTAGAAAGTTCTAATTCATCCCATTTGAAATAATAGTGTATATGTTCTTTCTCCCATCATGTATTGCTTGTCTATCAAACTGCCAAGGTCTACCCAACAAGATATGACATATATCCATAGGCGTAATATCACACAAAAATTCATCATGATGAGATCCAATCTTCAATTCCATCAAGAATTGTTCACTTACTAGTATCTTATGATCATCCTGAGTCCATGCTATTTGATAAGGCTTAGGGTGCTTCAATCTTTCCAAGTTCAACTTATTTGTCATCTCCTCTGAAACAAGATTATCTGAACTACCACTATGAATATGGACTTTACAACACTTACCAGATACCTTATATCTGGTCTTGAACAAATTCCTTCTCTACAAGGGTTCTTCATCATCTCCAGTATGAAATCTCTCCTCATCACCAGCAATTCTCCATCTTCCAATTTATTAGCTGATCCGGTATGGTCCTCTTCTACCAATGCTTCTCTCCCACTACTCTCGGTCTTCCTACATTCAAAAGAACAATGTCCTTCTCCTCTGCACTTAAGGAAAGTTCCTCTAAACACTCTTTTATCTTGTCTTATATCTTCTTTTCCATAACCCTCATTCTAGTATCCATTAGGTTATCTTCTCTAGTAAAAAAATTCTATCATCCTTCTGATATGAACTACCATCTCTGCTAACTTCCTTGTCCTCTTCCTTTGGAATAGCTTCTTCCTCCTTGAAATCTTCCTTTGGAAAACCTTCCACCTCTACCTCTTTGCTTCTGCTCATGCCTTTTTCTCAACTTCTCCTCTTCCTTCAAGCCACATTGATAAATTTCTTCAACACTTTGCAACTTGATTCGATTAAGTTCATCTTGTATTGACATGCGCAACCCATTCAAATACCCAACAACTTGTTCAATCTCATCATCAATATGCCTGTATTTGATATTAAACTTATAGAATGCTTCATTGTACTCCTTCACACTAGATTCCTTTAGCTTCAGATTCTACTTCTTCTAAAAACAGATTCACTTGATAATCAATGAGCATAAACTTTGATTCAAACTTGATAACCATCTACTCCTTGTTAAGTACAGATACCAATTGTAAAGCTCTAACTCAATACATAATAAGATGAGAGGGGGGGTGAATTATACAAACTTAATCTTCAATATATTCAACAGATTCAACCTCGGTAGCATATACTATAGAATATAGTTAAAACTGTAAAACATATAAACTCATGAACATATAACATCACAACTCATATAACACCAAATTTAACATGGAAACCCAAATAGGGAAAAACCACTGTGGGATTTCGGACCCACTAAGAAATATACTCTTCTAGAGTATGCTCGATTAAAAGAAAATCATGTTAAAGATTACAAACACATTGCTAGATGTGACCTGGTTAAGGGATTTCCCTTAGATTTGTTAGGATCTTGCATTTTGTTAGAAGTGACCTTGTCAAAGGATTTCAAACACTCATTTAGAATGTTACCTTGCTACAGGATTTACAAATAAGACTGTTAAGTGCACTCAGTTAAGAGATTTTCTGTCACTTACAAAATAAACAACAGTAATAAACTATATGTGCAACTTCACATATGAAATGCTAAAGCAGATTCTATTTTCTCAAAACAAACTTGTCATAAGACTTATATTGTCCCTTGTTGGGTTTGCTAGGCATGTCAATCTATTATTCAATTAGATCTTCAAGCTTCTATGCTTGGTAATCACTATGTAGCATCCCTATGCTTATACTTGCCCGCATACATTGTTCATCAACAATTCCTTATTTATAAACAATTCTAACCGCTTAATCTCCTTGGTCACATTTCCCATGAACAATCTTAGCCATCATATCTTCAAGCTTGACCAGGTTCAATGTATCCTTCAATCTGAAAACATTTTACCTTGCCTTGGGACTTGCATTCCTTTCTTGGAACTTGTGCTAGGTATTGCGGTTCAATCTGAGCTGTAGATCTTCCTCTTGATTTTCCATAGCCATAGATCCTTAACAAACTTCATGTACGGCATACCAATCATTTAATCAACTCCAGCTCATTAGCATCCTTCATTAAATAATGCTTGTATTCATCCAATGCGATCTATTGTAACTCGGTTGTTACTCGGTAGACATTTTGCCTTCTTTAACCGATATCGATAACCTTAGGGTTTACCGACTAAATTTCTTTGCTCGGTGACATAGTACAGTATTAAACTTAAAGTCAACAACATTTTTAGGATATCAAAATAATCAAAACAACATGATCTCATCATTGTCTAACTCGGTAATAGTTGCCCATTGAATAACTCCTTTCTCCCCTTTGTTATCACGTTCTTTCTATGTCACTTACCGACCTCTTAATTTTCATCAAAACATACTTCTCAAGATATGGCAACATCATACTGAATTAGAAAATCAATTTCTTGACATCAATGACAAAATAATATTATTAAGATAGTAATCATCCTTCTTCAGTTATATCAATAATCTCCAACAACCTTCTCAATATCCTTATTGAAATGCCAACAATCTCTCTTTCTACTATTATGCCAACAATCTCCCCCTTTGGCATTGATGGCAAAACCAACTTGATGTGATTAAATTGATTCGGATTCAGATTGCTGTAACAACTTCTTCAGTCGTGTCTGAAGTCTTCTCCCCCCAGTCATTAGTCTTCTGTTATCTTCTCCATTTTCTCCATTTAGTCTTCTCCCCCTTTGACAACAATGCCAAAAAGAAAAGTAATTTAGGGTTCCTTCTCCTATGTGATTGCCTTGCTATGTTACACATGTATCATTTCAGACTTGGTCAGAGCAACTTGTCTCTATTCATAATTTCCCTCGATACTTTTAGAAAATCTTCTAAAGTCTGTAAATCAGCATCAATCCACAAATAATATTCTATGGAATCAGTTAATTGATGCTTTCACCAAACTTTGTCAGTGAATAGAAGATAGGGGTAGGACCCCTAACTTGCTTCTGAGATACTCAAAAGTGTCTCTTGGTAGTGGTTTTGTGAAGATGTCTACAATTTGTTCCTTTGAACTGATATATTCCAGCATAACTTTCTTCTCTTGAACTTCTTCTCTGAGATAATGATACTTTATAGAGATATGCTTTGTCTTAGAGTGCATTACTGGATTCTTTGAAATGTTAATGGCACTAGTGTTATCACATAATATAGTTACTGGCTCAGTAATCGTTTCATTTATACCTTCCAATAGTTGTTTAATACATGCTATGTTGGTACAATTCAATGTTGCAGTGACATATTCAGCTTCAGCTGTTGACTGTGAAATACATCCTTGTTTCTTGCTAAGCCAACTTACTACTATGTTTCCTAAGAAGAAAGCTCCACCACTTGTGCTTTTCTAATCATCAATGTTCCCTACCCAATCAACATCAATATAAACTTTTAAATCAAAATCATTCCTCTTTTCATATACTAAGCCATATTCTTTAGTGCCTCTCAGATATCTAAAAATTCTCTTGATTGCTATCATATGGGTTTCTTTGGGATCTGCAGAAAATCTTGCAACTATACCTACTGCATGTGCTATATCCAGTCTGTTGTGAACAACATATTGCAACTTTCTAATCATAGATCGGTAAAGTGTCTCATCAACAGATGCAGATTCATCATTCTTTGATAGTTTACAGTTAGTAGTCAGAGTACTTACCAGTTTAGAATCCTCCATTCCAAATTTCTTCAGGATTTCCTTTATATACTTGGATTGAGTAATGAAAATCTCATTTTTCATTTGCAGTATTTGTAGACCTATGAAATACTTTATTTCACTGATTAATGACATCTCAAATTCTTTGCACATTTCATTTCCAAAGTTCTTACATAGAGAATCATTCCACAAAAAATAATGTCATCAACAAATATGGCTGAAAGCAATATACCATTGTTCTCATCATTCTTCATATACATGTTGTTGTTTTCACTTGTCCTTATAAAACCAATCTTGATTAAGTAAGAGTGCAGTCTTTCATACCATGCTCTGGGTGCTTGCTTTATACCATATAAAGCTTTGTTCAACTTACATACCTGATCTTTATTCTTGTCTTCAACAAATCCTTCAGGTTGTTCAATGTAAACTTCTTCTTCTAATATACCATTCAAAAATGCAGATTTAACATCAATTTGATATACTTTGAAATTTTTGAAAGCAGCATATGCCAACAATGTTCTTACTCCCTCAAGTCTAGCTACAGGTGCAAAAGTCTCACCATAATCTATTCCTTCTTCTTGAGCATAACCTTTGCAAACTAGTCTTGCTTTGTTCCGAATGACCTCACCTTTTTCATTTAGCTTGTTTCTGAAAATCCATTTTGTACCGATTATATTTTTGTCCTTTGGTCTTGGAACCAATGTCCATGTTTCATTCTTCTTGATTTGATCAATCTCTTCTATCATAACATTTACCCAATCTTCATTGTTAAATGCCTCTTTTACTATTCTCGGTTCAAATTCAGATATCAGACATGTGTTTTGTCTCAATTTGTTCCTTGTTGTTATTGGATCATCCTTATCTCCTATAATTTGACTTGATGCATGATTTCTTCTGACATATTTGGCTAATATAGGCTCAGTAGGCTATGTATGTTCTTCTTCATCACTTGGTAACTGGATACAATCTTCAAGTTCTTCAGCAGCTTTCTCGGTAGGACTTCTTGGTTGAACATACACAAATTCTTCATAATTTTCTAGTTCTTTGGAATTTCCTTCATCATTTCTTTCTGCAAATTCATCAATTTTCACATTTGCACTTTCCACTATTTTGTTAGATGATTTGATCAGACATTTAAATGCTTTACTTCTAGAAGAGTAACCAAGAAATATTCCTTCCTCACTTTTCTAATCAAACTTCCCATTCCTGTCATCTTTGTGAACATAGCATCTACTTCCAAAGATTTTAAAATAACTTACATTAGGTTTCTTGTCATACCAGATTTCATATGGTGTCTTCATAGTTCCTTTCTTTAGTTGTACTCGGTTCAGGGTGTAAACTGCAGTGCTTATTGCTTCTCTCCAGAATGTTTGAGGTACCCTCTTTTCAATCATCAGGGTTCTAGCACAATCTACAATAGAGCTATTTCTTCTCTCAGCTATCCCATTTTTTTGTGGAGTTCTCGGTGCAGATACTTGCCTTTTTATACCATGATCATTGCAGAATAAGTTGAATTCATCAAAAGTGAACTCTCCTCCTCTATCAGATCTGAAACATTTCAGCTGCCTTCCTATTTCATTTTCAACTCTTGCCTTGTACCATTTAAACATTTGAAAAGCTTCTGATTTTTCTTTTAAAAACATAACTAACATCATCCTTGAGTAGTCATCCACAAATAATATGAAATATTTATCACCATAATAACTCTGAACTTTCATGGGACCACAAAGATCAGTGTGTACAAGATCTAAAATTCCTTTAGAGGTGTAGGACTTACTTGTAAAGCTTGATCTTGTCATCTTACCCATCTGGCATCCTTGACACATAGCATTCTCAGGTTTTTCCAAGCTCGGTAGACCTCTTACACGATGCTTCTTACTTATTTTGATTAGATTATCAAAATTTACATGACAAAATCTTTTATGCCATAACTAGGTTTCTTCTATTTTAGCATATAGACATTTGTTCGAAGTTGATTCAAGATGAAATGTATTACCTCTTGTTTGAGTCCTAGTAGCAGCTAGTTTTCCATGTTTGTCATGAACTTTGACAAATCCCTTCTAAAATTCTATTCGGTATCCTATATTGTTTAGTTGTGCTACACTCAACAAATTGTATTTCAAACCTTCAACCCAGTATACATCATTGCATTTAGCATTGTCAAGAAGTGTGATAGAACCTTTACCTTTAACTAGACATGGGGCATCATTACCAAATCTTACATAACCTCCATCATAATCTTCTAGTTTTACAAACTTGTGTTTATCACCTGTCATGTGATGAGAGCATCCACTGTCTATGATCCAAGAATCATTAGTGTTTATGTGAGATATTAGGGATTTTTCTTCATACCTTTCTTCATCTGATCCATCTTTAATAGCCACATAAACAACTTCCTCTATTTCAGTTTCACCAGATTTATCATCATTGGATTGCTCGTTAGCTACTAAGCATGTCTTTATATCTCTCCTTCTAATGTCTCGGTGTCCTCTATAGTGATTGTCTTTCTATCTGTCTTCTCGGTATTCTCTCTTTTCACTAGATTCTTTGTTAGGACATTTAGAACCCATATGTCCTATTTTATCACAATTGAAACATTTCAAAGGTAGCTTCCCTTTATACTTACCTTTCCCTCTCGGTAACCTTCTGGCCAATAGTGCTTCAAACTCTTCTTACTTTCTGATTTCCTCATATAGTTTGTGTACTTCTTCCATGTTTTTATGAAATCTTTCACTTGCTCCACTGTGATTTTCTTCAGAATACTTATTCGTTCTATTATTATAATCATTAGATTCACCAAGATGAAAAGAACTGAATGCAGATTCAACTTTATTTACCAAAGACCCACTATTATCAAAATTACTTAGCTCAAATGCATGTAGCTTACCAATAGTGGTATCCAAAGAGACTGGCATATTTGGTATAGACCTTAATTCATTGATTGCAGAGACTTGAATAGCATAAGCTAGTAGAAGGGTTCTCAATAACTTACTTGTTACATCCTTTTCTTCAATAGTTCCACTTGCTTCTTTAATTTGATTGATAATCTCCTTTAATCTTGTATTGTATTGTGTTATGTTTTCTCCTTAATTCATTCTCATGGATTCAAGTTGTCCTCTTAGACTATCTACCTTTTCTCTTTGAACATGTTCATCACCACCATACACAGATATGAGATTAGACCACATTGCCTTCGCATCATTACAACCTTCTAGACCATTAAACTCTGAGTCGATCAATGCTGATGTTATTTAATTCATAGCTTGAGTATGTTCTTGCTTTGCTTTTATCTCTTCCATTGTCATTCGGTAGGTGCTCGGTGCAATGTAATCATTCTCCAGATAATATGTTACATATTCTCCAATTCCTGATAAGTCCAGCTTCATCCTCTTCTAGCATGTGGAGAAACTTGACTTGTTCAGCTTTGGTGCATCCCTTTTATACATATTCATATCTTTGTCTCAAGTGCCTTTAAACTTTCCTTCCGGAGTCCAAATCTCTAATACCAATTGTAAAGCTCTAAGTCAATAGATAATAAGATGAGAGGGCGGGGGGGGGGGGTGAATCATACAAACTTAATCTTCAATATATTCAACAGATTCAACTTCGGTAGCATATACTACAAAATATAGTTAAAACTATAAAACATATAAACTCATGAACATATAACATCACAACTCATATAACGCCAGATTTAACATGGAAACCCAAATAGGGAAAAACCACTGTGGGATTTCGGACCCACTAAGAAATATACTCTTCTAGAATATGCTCGGTTAAAAGCAAATCCTGTTAAAGATTACAAACACATTGCTAGATGTGACCTGGTTAAGGGATTTCCCTTAGATCTGTTAGGATCTTGCACTTTGTTAGAAGTGACCTTGTCAAAGGATTTCAAACACTCATTTAGAATGTTACCTTGCTAGAGGATTTACAAATAAGACTGTTAAGTCCACTTGGTTAAGAGATTTTCTGTCACTTACAAAATAAACAACAGTAATAAACTATATCTGCAACTTCACATCTGAAATGCTAAAGCAGATTCTATTTGCTCAAAACAAACTTGTCATAAGACTTATATTGTCCCTTGTTGGGCTTGCTGAGCATCTCAATCTGTTCTTCAATCAGATCTTCAAGCTTCTGTGCTCGGTATTCACTATGTAGCATCCCTGTGCTTACACTTGCCCGCATACATTGTTCATCAATAATTCCTTATTTATAAACAATTCTAACTGCTTAATCTCCTTGATCACATTTCCCATGAACAATCTTAGCCATCAGATCTTCAAACTTTACCAGGTTCAATGTATCCTTCAATCTGAAAATGTTTTACCTTGCCTTGGGACTTGCATTCCTTTCTTGGAACTTGTGCTAGGTATTGCGGTTCAATCTAAGCTGTAGATCTTCCTCTTGATTTTCCATAGCCATAGATCCTTAACAAACTTCATGTGTGGCATACCAATCATTTAATTAACTCCAACTCATTAGCATCCTTCATTAAATAATGCTTGTATTCATCCAATGCGATCTATTGTAACTCGGTTGTTACTTGGTTAACACTTAACTTTACTTGGTAGACATTCTACCTTCTTTAACCAATATCGATAACCTTAGGGTTTACCGACTAGATTTCTTTGCTCGATGACATAGTACAGTATTAAACTTAAAGTCAACATTTTTAGGATATCAAAATAATCAAAACAACACGATCTCATCATTGTCTAACTCGGTAATAGTTGCCCATTGGATAACTCCTTTCTCCCCTTTGTTATCACATTCTTTCTGTGTCACTTATCGACCTCTTAATTTTCATCAAAACATACTTCTCAAGATATGGCAACATCATATTGAATCAGAAAATCAATTTCTTGACATCAATGACAAAATAATATTATTAAGATAGTCATCATCCTTCTTCAGTTATATCAGTAATCTCCAACAACCTTCTCAATATCCTTATTGAAATGCCAACAATCTCTCTTTCT